>NC_041392.1:81629509-81717300 GCF_002162155.2 Triticum dicoccoides
GGGATGGTTCTACCTCCGGGATATTCACTATGATTGTTTATTTTTAAAGCCCTTTATGTGGTGTCGCTCAGACGCCCGACTGTGGCATTTCTTTTAAAGCCCTTTATGTGGTGTCGCTCAGACGCCCGACTGTGGCATTTCTTTTAAAGCCCTTTATGTGGTGTCGCTCAGACGCCCGACTGTGGCATTTCTTTTAAAGCCCTTTATGTGGTGTCGCTCAGACGCCCGACTGTGGCATTTCTTTTAAAGCCCTTTTTGTGGTGTCACTCAGACGCCCGACTGTGGCATTGCTTGTTATTTGTTTCATAAATGTTAATACTACCATGCTATTGCATTTTTATAAATAACTTGCTTGCACGCGTCAGAGTTTCATTTATCGTTTGTGACTGACGTCATGAGCATAAAATATTTTCAGCACATCATTGTTATATTATACCTGTGTTCATAATGTTTGCGAGTACATTCAAAGTACTCACTGGCTTGTCCCTGGCTATTGTCTTGGCCAGATTTTCTTGCTCGGAGAGGAGCGACGCGATGTCAGCCCCGGAACCCACACAATGGAGATAGCAACCTCGCGAAGATAGGAATTAACCTGGTCAGCTGTTCCCGTGGGAAATGGAGTCCCATAGACACTGATGTTTCACAACCCGCTTCCGCCATCAACCACTAGAAACCATTTGTTGTACTCACAGGCCAGAATGGTCTTGTACTACATATTTTGTATTTTGCTTGGAATTTCGGTATCAAGTTGGAGCCTCATCAGCTAACAGTAATCCTGGGGCTGATGAGCACGACGGTCTTTTCTGGAAATTTATTACCCGGAAAACCGGTCGTGGCAACTGTACCACGTCATATCACTAAAACCCACTAGGCCAAATTAGCCCGCCTAGGTCATCTATTTTGGAACAGAGGGAGTACGTCACTGCACTGCTATGATTTTATGTTGTATGTTCTCTGTACTTTTGCTACGATTTTCCTACCCTATGAACCAAATGAGGCCTGAATGTATGTCGACTATTGTCTGATTGATCGCTAAGCCTACAATTTTAGGAGCTAGGGCTATTGGTCGATCGACGAGGGATAAGTATAAGCGTACCACGAGCTCATCAGCCCCAACGTTTCTCTTCGGTGAGTGTTTTGCAAGTACTATAGCTCGCACAGTAGCTAGCCTACTAACACCAAGAATCATCAAACAAGCCCTGCTGATATGATAAACAGTTCAAACTTACATCTAAGCATGCCATATATTACATCAAAAGCTGGTGAGGATACATCTGTTTCCATAACTCAGAGAGGGTTCGCATGATTCATCGCATGATTCACTATCAAACAAAAGTAGCAAGATCCGCCCACACAAGACAGTGCACTAGCCCTAAGATGGTTTGATAGCACGCATCGTTCTGGTAATTAAACACAGGGTAATGCAAACTACCCTGAAGGATTAGCGCGACCAACTATTTCTTGTCATCGATCTCTCGGGCAATGACCACAGCATGGACAACGGCATGGGAATCGATTTCTGGGGCGATGTCCACAAGACTGACCGCGACATCGGAATCGATCTCTGGGGTGATGTCCACAGGATGGACAGCGGCATCGGAATCGATCTCCGGGGCGATGCCAACAGGACGGGCCACGACATCGGAATCATCAAGGACGTCCACCGGCACCTGCACAACCCTAACATATTAGCAAGCACATTGAAAATAATCAAAAACCACAACTATGGTAATAAGCCATTATTTTTTACCTTGTGCAACTCACCGGGGGATCTCATCCCTCCGGGGGCCATCTCATCGTCCTCGATGGGGGCTATCGCCTTGCCAGGGGAATACTGCTTCTCAGCGGCGACTATCTCCTCAAACTCGGTCTTGAGCCTCACATAGGTGGCAATCAGAGTTCCTGGGGTAGGCACGGTGGGGCCCTTGCTGTTCTTCCAACTTTCTTTGAGGAGTTCGTCCGCCAACGTCCTCAACTCTTTGGCAAGTGCTTGTATCATGGAGTTCTTCGTCTCCATGGGTTGGCCCGCCAACATGGTCAACTCATTGGTCGGTGCTCGCTTCCTGGAGATCGCTGTCTCTAGTGGGTTGTCCGCCGGCAACTCTTTGCCTAGTGCTCCAAGATCCATCAATGAACTGACAAACAAAAAGCAATCGAAAGGAAACCACAATCGCAATGAAAACGGGAAAAGAATAGGATGTGAGAATCGGTCGGTGCTTCGCAAAAAGAAGATTCTTGGAATGAAAATATAGCAGCATAACTGATTCGCCCACCTTTCCTTCGTCGGTACAGAAGAAAAATGGCAGAAGGGAGTAGCCTGGAGTGAGGTTTTCTTCAAGAAAGGGAAGAAAGGGCTTGAATGAGCGTTCCAGTGAAATGATGGTTGCTTCGTCCAGTCCAACTTGGAGGCCACCTTACCACTACTGGTAAAGGTGTGGGTTTTGTGATATGATGGGTCATGATGGCCACACCGGGGTGACATGTGAGTCTCGACTGTAGCACCTTGCTGTGATTTGGTGGATGGCACGCGGGCCCGGATGCTTTGAAATGTCCCGCATGTAGATAGAGCGGCTAGTCATATAGGAGTGCTCAATATTGTGCACCGCGACCAAGGCGGAGAGGAAAACGAGAGAACTACGTAATTAATGCATGAGTTTAATTAGGGTAGTTTTGTAAAGTACGAGATACATTCCTCCAATCGCAAAATGCCTTGGTTCATGAGATTTGAGATTTGAGCCCTATAAACCGGAAGGGAGGGAATACTGCACACGGTGTAGTCTAGTCACTTGTTGAAATCTCTAGAAAGGCAAATACTCCTTTCCGGTTTACAGGGCTATACTACTCCCTCCGTCTAGGTGTGTAAGTCATCTTACGAAAACCAAATAGTCCCAAAACACTTAGGCGCGGTGCATTAACTTCTACCTTGTTTCTTGTTTCTTGACATATCAACCAATAAGAGATGAGAGGTGTGCATGCTTTTAATGACTTGCAATGGCTAGTTCATTGCATGCAATGCTATTAATTAGCAAATAAACATTGGTGACCCCAGGAGGAAACGGTGCTAAGAGCGTGGACCTATGCAGAATGAGTATGAACCAATGGATAATGGAGTTTAATTGTTAAACAATAGCAATTTTGTCTCATGCAAGAGCCTGGCTAGTACTCCAAGGAACCGCACCACGCGAGCGTTCGCAACTGCCATGTTCGGGTTGCGCTTGGCTCTTCGCCTCTTCGAGAAGACGAACAATGATGTTACTCCTACTTCTACAGTATCAAATCCACTGCTGCATGTCCGTCCACCTCGTGCGGGAGGGATAGCGTGTAGCAAAAGCTTCTACTTACTGCTCCTACCTTTGCGTCTATGAGAGGTGGGCCCAATAGGTGGTTGGCCCTCCTGTCATGCAGCCAAAGGCAGGTGCAGTTAAGGCACTGGAGCTCAGTCCGTGAGGGAGAGGGCGTTGTAGTAATCAAATTTCTCGGTCTTGTACGAGTTGACGCGACACATCAAAGCACTGCACTCGATATAAGTCTTTTTACACATTTCAAATCGGCTACTCCCTCCGTCTAGGTGTGTAAGTCATCTTACGTTGTGCATCGCGACCAAGGCGGAGAGGAAAACGAGAAAACTTAATGTCTTTTTACTAATTAATAGCATTGCATGCAATGAACTAACCACTGCATGTCATGTTTGGTAGTCTCAAGGCATTGAAAGCATGCACGACCCACATCTCTTATTGGTTGATATGTCACAAAACAAGAAACGAAGAGGGAGTTAATGTACCGTGCCTAAGTGTTTTGGGATTATTTGGTTTTCGTAAGATGACTTACACACCTAGACGGAGGGAGTACTTCGTATGTAGGAGTAGACATATTCTGCTTCGTATATAGTCACTTGTTGCAATCTCTAAAAAGACTTATATTTGGAAACGGAGGGACTACAATGCATGCATGCATGCCGTGACTTTCCTTTTGATACTTGCATGTGTTGATTTGATGCACCTTGCCAAATTTTGACTATAAATTTAACTAACCAAATTTTCATGCATGTCACAAAAAATTACGGGGCTGTTTGGATTGTGACTATGTTTGTCTTATGTTGCCACATTATTTTTCCCACACTTGCCACACTTGCCTAACCTGAATTTCTCAAATTGTTAGACACACTTTGGCTTGCCTATGGGAATCTTGCCACAATTTTTGTGTCTATGACATGTGGGGTTCACTGCTAATAAAAAAAATTCTTGTCTTAAGTGTGGCTAATAAAAAAGACTTATATTTAGGAACGGAGGGAGTAGAAAATATAAATAATAATGCATGTTGGGGCAACCCACGTTTCCGCTAATTTTAGTTGTGGGCTTGTTCACAATTTTTACGAGGGGGTGGTTGTTCATTTAATGGAGGGACTTGTACTACCAGAGTTGAACGATACAAAGTGCGACCTGGCACACCGTAACACCACTTGGAACAAGCGGGTAGCTATCTCAAAAAACAATCAACAACTAAAAAAACCGTGACCTGGCATGTAGTAGTACACAATTTTAAACGATTGTTTTGATGGAGTGAAAAAGGAAAACTACCCCACTATGTATATATAGGCCGGAGCCTCCGCGCTTGCTTGCTAAGGTTGCTCTATTCACACACTCTCATCCTCTCCAGATCTAAACAAGATAGGGGTAGTAACACTGTCTTTCTCCCTTCAAAAAACACTGGCTTTCTATCCTCACCGTTGGTTACAAATCCGGACGTATCCCCCTCCGCCGGTGAAGGGGAGGAGGGGCAGCGTTTAGGCCATCGTCGACAGCGAGGGAGAAGACCCACTGCTGGCCGCACCGTTATCTCTGGCCGAGCGCCGGCGTGGGAGGTCCTCCGATCCCTCCGTCGTTGCCTGTGGGCGGATCCGGCCTCCTGCCGTCCACCTATCCACATCCCGACGACCTTCAGGTATATCTTCGTTCGAAACCGCCTTAGCTCTACTTCCCCAGCTTGCTACGTCGCTGCATGTGCATCATTTTCTACCTCTCAGCCCCTCTCGATCGGATGGTCCAACATCACATTTTTTTTCTTCTATTGTTAGAGGTAAAGCTACTTCATGGAGTCGAATCTTGTACTTCCTCCGTCCGAAAATAATTGTCATTGAAATGGATGTATCTAGATGTATTTTAGTTCTAGACACATCCATTTTGATGACAAGTAATTCCGGATGGAGGGAGTACTTGGTTCAAACAAGATATAAAGTGGGGGTGGGGGAATTTAGTATGTACATCAGACTTGGTACAAACAGGAAGGAAAGGGGGTGAAAGTAGTACAGACTGGTCATCCAACTGGTCTCTTGGTCGGAAAGGGAAATATAGGGGTAACGCTGTACACAGTGGTATGACCAGGACTAGATTTGCTATCCACACATAGGAGTAGGTGGCTAGAGTGAACAAAAATGGGACCAACCCAGATATGTTTCTTGAATGTTTGTTTCTCGGGGCAACAAACTATGAATCACCACTTTATGCCCCTGTTTACGTACATGGTGCTAGACTGCTGGTGCACCCACTGTCCCATGCTCTTATACCAAATATTTAGGCTCCGTTCGGAATAAAGGGGCAGAAAACATAGGTCTTGATGAAAAATAGAGGAATAGGAAAGGAATGTAGGTATAAAACTATGGAACAGCAAACCGGAAGAAACTCTCAAGAGAATGTGTTCGGATGGACTACAAAATGTACATATTTGTTTTTTTAGAGTAGCATGCTTGGCAGTATGAGATGCTATTTGTTTATTCAGCTGCACAGTGACTACTCTTGTCCTCACCTCACGTACCACACATAGGTTGATTTTTTTATTTCGGCAACACAGCACAGCAACCTGTCCAACGCATGGCAGCGAGCGCCTGCCTCGGGCTTTCGCCCAAAAATGAGCAGCGCGTGGATGTTTCTAATCCTATGGAATCAGTACTACCAGACCATCTTTCCTATGAAACACTATTCACCTTTCCCGTGTTCCGAATGGTTGGAAGGGAAAGAATACCGTAGGAATTGTGTTCCTACGAAAATCCTGCACCAAACCTATGAACCGAACGCAGCCTTAGCTGTTCTTAATCTAATGTCCCTGGTAAAAATGAAGACATGCCACTGTTATAAGCCATGACAAGTTTAGCCAAATGTTTTTTCCTATAATTGTTTGAGACTCTGACTGTTTCATCTGTGCCTTTTTGTGCAAATAGGGATATCCAATTCACCTGGTTGCTGTTGTGACCTTTTGGTGCACTCCACAAAACTCTTCTTAAAAGAAGTGACTTTTGTGCTGTTTAACTGGAATGTCAGAATGGAACAGTTGGTTCATTTTGGTGGAACTGTGAAAAGGGAGATCTGTGTTCCAATCCTCATCATCCATATTGGCGCCATAACCTTCCTTTAGGTAAGAATGATATTTAATGCATGTGTTCGTCTCTATTTTCCGACTGCCATGAGAAAATAATGCTATTTTTTACTAGTACACTTGTACTCCCTCACTGACAAAACCAATTCTGAATTAGAAGGCCAATCATGTACTTGGTTTCACCAACTGGTGAGGAGAAAGAGAAACAAAGCATGAAGAGGAGGAAGAAGAAGAAGAATAAACAGTGCCAAGGCGATCTTGCTGAAGCCAGAGGCCTCAGTTGAGGCCATTCAAGGGCTCCGGCAACGACTACCTTACATGTGAGACGATCCTCCAGGGAGCCCTTCCACTTCTGCTGTCTCACTTAATTAATTAGGAGTACTTAAGTACCACTAATTTATTACTGCCTAATTTTCCTGTTGGAGTTAAACAAATCTTTAGTAGGACCCTATGCTGAATCATGTACGTGTGTATGTTTGTCTATGGAGGTGAATCATGTGGTGGAGCAGGGAGGGAATATTAGTAGTGTCATGACATAATAGTGCTATTGTTTTGCATGTCAATTTATTGCCATTGGTTCAATGAGGCAATGTTTTGCGTATTGTCCATCATGAATTTGATGCTACCGTTTGAGTAATATGCTAATGTCTTCCTATCCTTTATCACTAAGCTAATGAAGGTTTCACCTTGTTCCTACTTGTGCAAACAGGGATCATGTTGTGCCAATCATACATTTTAGTGGAACTACACAAGACAATACAATGAACTATATCCCAGACAGTGTGTTAACTCTGCTGGAAGTTCTTGATAATCTTTTGATATAATCTCAGCACTGGTAAACAAGAGTGATTTCAACCATACATTTGAAGTGCACAAAAATATATACTATTGTGTGATTTCAGTGAGTGCCTTATCATCTCTTATGGGACTACATGAATAAGCTTTTTTCTCAGGTTGGTACGGGCCTAACGCCTTCGTCCATATTAGTTTGCTGTCATCTCTATTTGTATCGTGCTACTGTCATGAGAAACTCCTTTATCTTTGCACGTCAAAGTTTTGCAACCTATGATAAATGGCAATGCTTTGAGTGTTGAGTTGAGCTAATTGGCACTGATTAAATAAACTAATACCTCTCGTTAAGCAAGACTACTATGTTGCTAACTTTACCCATTAAGATAATGAGGGTGCTTCTATTTGTTAGTGTATGCTTCATCAACTAGTCCCACTATTACAGTAATCTCACTCTCTCAATATATGTGCCAACAGGGATCCTCGATTTTGGTGGAACTGCACAAAAACTTTGGGTGCTTCATTGCCTCGACAACTTCCGTCCTTTCCTGCCAGTCGCTAATCTCCGCTTGCTTTCTTCCTTTGATGTTAGTCGCTTGGCTTATCTCGGCTTCCAGTCAAAGGAAATAGTAATCAATATGCTACCGCACACAGGTTGGTGCTAGTCTTTATCCTGATCATTGTGCCTGTCATATGTATTGGTAATTTGGTATTGTGCTACTGTTTGCCAATTTCATAAAGGAGTAATTTGGAGCCTGAACTCGCAGGCAAATCATTACATCGGGTGATTTCAGTAGAACTGCACAAAATGATCAGATGGACAGGTACTTATGCTGCTACTATGTACTCCAAAGTTCACTCAGACAAGCATCGATGTTGACAAGAAGTGCCTATATTCATTCGAGTATCAACCGGCGTCAACCAATTTTCAAACTCCAAGTATTAGGAGAGTGAACACCAAAAATATTGCTTGGTGCATAGCATAGAAAAACGCAGTCCAGTCTTTGGTCCCAACTTGTGCCTTTTGGTTATCGGCACATATGGTAGCGAACTATATGGCATGGAGTCTAAAGATTCCAGACAAGTTGGTTGACACGTATATTCATCTGGCACTTAATCAGTCTGCACGCCAAGGGTGCTCAATTTCAGTTGAACTGCACAAAAAATTTGGGTGGTTCATTTTCTCAACCGCCTCCTTTCTCGTGTGAAATGTAGAATTTTGGCGAGATACAGGACCAAGATGAGCCAGTAAACTAGTTGGATGAAAGTAGTGGCCAAGTTGCTCAAACCTCCCTCGGCACGAGGCCGCTATTTGAGGATAAACCTACAAGCAAAGTTCAGATTGTCTGTGCTGCCTCTTATGTAATCGAAAGTTTACTCGTACAAGAACTAATTTTAGCAAGAAGTACCTCCGATTGAACACCATTTACTAGTCTGTACCCTAGGTAATTAAAGTTCGTCCATGGATCATATTGGTTGTGATCTCAATCATTTGGATGCATAAACATACTGAACATGTGTATATCTGAATCTTTTTGTGAATTATGTATGAATATTGTCGTGTGATCTATCAATCATTTGGATGCATAGATATGCTGAGCTTGTGTATATATGAATCTTTTGAGTTGTTGATAGTGAATGTTGGCTATGAATATGAACGTGTCCTGTGAACCTGAGTTTGATATGAATGTTTACCTTTTCTGTTGTATTTGTGTGTGAACTTGTTAGTATGCCTACTGTGGGGTATAAAACGCAGGTCTCTTAAAAAAGTAATGCTGTGTCCAATTTATGTTTTCCCTTCTAACCACATTATATATATTTATATTATTACTATTATCGTATATTTTATATAGACTTATATATACATTATAAAAACATCCCACGTGTTATTAACTTATAAAAGTAAATGTTTAACGGAAGTTGGCAAGGAAAATCCTGGTTGTTTTTGACTCACAGGCAAGGAAAATCCTGGTGATTGCGTACAAAAGCTTGCGAAGATTTTAAGGACCAATTTAATAATAACGCGCTCATTTTTATTTTGAGCAATAACTCGCTAATTTCTTAATTATATATATATACATATAATGTGCCTCTCCAGTTTATTCTTTGATATTAATTGCTCCTTCTAACATAACATTATATATATAACAAGCCCACCTAATACGTGTATTTCAAGGAAGTGCAAATGGGCTGGGATTTCTTAGAAAATATAAATGGGCCTGATTGACGCGAAATTATTTGTTCACCCAGCCCAGCAAATGGACTATACATTCTAGAAAACATGGGTTAAATATATGCCACATTTTTGCAGGCTGACATGTGGGCCAATAGGTCGAAGCCTATGCAGGGCATTGTCAACTTGGTCAACAAATGATTGTGTCATCCACAACCATTGGATTTATATCCAACGGTCGGCATGCATCTTCAATCTCTCATCTTCTTCCTACAGCGTCGCCGGGACCGCCTGGTCCGGCCTCCGGCGGCTAGCGGCTCTGCTTAGCACGCATCGCTGCGAAGCGCTACCCCACCGCCGGCCAGGCTATCCCTCCACCCCTCGACACCTCCTGTTATTCTCCATAGACTACAGCCCCACGCCACAACAGAACTAGTTATAACCCTTCTCCTCCTCTCAATCTGCGACTCCACTGCCGCGTTTTCCCATCTCTGAGTCGTTCCCGTCCGGGGCCTCGCCGTCGTCCACCGCCTCGCTGCGTTCGGTGCGGCGTGGTCAACAAATGAGAGTCATCGGAAGAGGACTGTACGTGGAGAGCCTGACGGCTGGGACCCATGAGGTCCATGGTCGCACGCAAGGAAAGTTCCTCCTTATTAAGCTGAAAAAAATGTTTCCTCCACCTGACAGCTGGGACCCACCAGCTGTATCTTCGCATGGAAGGAAGTTCCTCCTTGTTTTGCGAAAAAAAATTATTCATCCCGTTGACAGCTGGGACCCGTCAGATTTGGTGACTGACTTGTGGGCCTAGTAAGCGGACGTGTACGCACGACTTTGTTAACTTAATCAACAAATGATTCTAGCAGCTGGACCGTTGGATGTTAATCCAACAGCCGTGCTCCTTCTTCAACCTCTGTTCTTGCTCCTGTCTCCCGTGGGCGGCACCACGGCTGTGCTGCCGCGCACCCGAACCAGTGAAGTTTCACACTCCTCTCCATCTGCGACTCCACTGCCCCGTCTTCCCCATCTCCGGGTCGTTCCAGTCTAGGTGCGCTCGGCACGGTGTGGTCAACATGGTCAACAACTGAGAGTCATCGGAAGATGACTGTACGTGAGAGGCTGACAGTGGGGACGCACCACGCCCATGGACGCATGCATGCAACGGAACGCGTCGAGGTCAACGTGGTCAAGGAACGACTTCCATCGGAAGTATACTGTGCGTGGAGAGTCTCAGCTGGGTCCACGGCCGCAGCAAGTTAGTGCCTCCTTATTACGCAGAAAATAATGATTCCTCCAACTGACAGCAGGGACCCACTGGACGGGCCACCATATTTTTCAAAAAAAATGTTTGCCCCTGACTGCTGGGACCCACCTGATGGGCCACCGTATTTCACGAAAAAAATGTTCCCCCCGCTGTCAGCTTGGACCCACCTAAAGTGCCTCCTTATTACGCACAAAAAAATGAATACTCCCCCAGCTAGCTAGGACCCACCTTGGTGGGAGGCTGACTTGTGGGCCTAGTAAGTTGACAGGGACGAAGGGCTTTGTCAACTTAGTCAATGTGAACGATTCTAGCTCCAGTGACCGTACGATGTCCATCCAACGGCCGAAGTGCTTCTTCAACCTCTGGCCTTCTTGCTCCAGCCGCCCAAAGCAGCGCCGGTCGTGCTGCATGCTCCTGCCTCCCGTGGCCGGCTGTGCTGCCGCGGAGGCCTCACCGCCCCCTACTATTCCCACCGTTGGCTAGGCCCTGCGGCGACGGCAGCCTCACACCGCAGCCGAACCAGTGAACCCTCGTACTCCTCTCAGCGCGGGCTTCCACTGCCGCGTCTTCCCCGGCTCCGCCACTTCCCCTTCCTAGGCCTCGCCGTCGTCCACCGCCGTGGTGCTCTTCGCGCGGCGTGGTCAACGTGGTCAAGGAACGACTTCCATCGGAAGAGTACTGTACATGGAGAGGCTGACAGCTGGGTCCACAGCCATAGCCCAGTTTTTTGTGATTTTCCAAGTAAGTCGCTTTGTCAGGCCTGTTGGGCTGCAAATCTTTCAAGACGAGGAGAGCTTTCATTCGGCTGGCCGAGAAAATGGCCCATCAGTAATGAGAAATGGGTTGTACATTTTTAAAACACATCAAATTGGCAATTAGTTTCAAATATCTTTTTTTTAATTTTGAGATTTTAAATTACATTAATTTTTATGCGTGGAGAATTTGTTGGATTTTATATTGATATACATTTATTTTTAAAATCAGTTTGAATGTGAGTCAAAATTTCGGGATTAAAAACAGTTCGGACCGCACCGAAATATGCAAAATTTCGTATAATTTTTTAACCGTAGCCACAATATGGGTTGTAATGCAAACAAAAAGAATATGGGCTCCAAAAAAACCTTAATAATTAGCAAATGGGCTGTAAATTATTAGAAATAATGGCAGATGGGTTGTATGTTGTTTTCCACAGATTCGAGGCTTTCCTAAAAAAAGGTTGACGCACAAGCAGTGACTGTTGGATGGCCATCCAATGGCCGTCGTGCTTCTTCAATCTCTGCTCTTCCAGCTTCGGCCGCTCAAACAAGCACCGGCAGGACTGCCTGCCCCCTCCTCCCCGCAGCTGGCTCTGCTGCCGCGTAGGCCTCACCGCCCCATCGTACTCCCATCACTGGCCTAGCCATCCCTCTACTCACCCACACCTGCTGTTATTCTCCGGCGACGGCAGACGAACCAGTAAACCCTCGTACAGTCATACTCCCCTCCGCGTGGGAAACAACTTCCGAGTCTTCCCTGCCTCCGTGTCATTCCCTTCCTAGGCCTTGTCGTCGTCCACCGCCCTGGTGCTCTCGGCGCGGCCTGGTCAACGTGGTCAACGACCGACATGCATCTGAAGTGGACTATACATGGAGAGGCCGACAGCTGGGTCCACGGCCGCACGCAAGGAAATGCCGCCTTATTACGCACAAAATAATGATTCCTCCACCTGACATCAGGGACCCACCGAAAGGGCCTCTATATTTCACGAAAAAAACGTTACCGCCACGGACAGCTCGGACCCACCAGCTATATCTTCGCACGCAAGGAAGTGCCTCCTTATTACGCACAAAAAAATGAATACTCCCCTGTTAGCTGGGCCCAGTATAGTGGCAGGCTGACTTGTGGGCCTACTAAGTTGACGGGAATGGAGGGCTTTGTCAACTTAGTCAATATGCACGATTCTAGCTCCAGTGACCGTACGATGTCCATCCAACGGCCGTAGTGCTTCTTCAACCTCTGGTCTTCTTGCTCCAGCCGCCCAAACCAGCACCGGTCGTGCCTCGTGCTCCTGCCTCTCATGGCCGGCTGCGATGCGGCGGAGGCCTCACCGCCCCCTACTACTGCCACTGCTGGCCAGGCCATCCCTCTACTCACCCACACCCCCTGTTATTCTGCGGCGATGGCAGCCTCACACCGCAGTGAACCAGTGAACCCTTGTACTCCTCTATGCGTGGGCATCCACTGCCGCGTCTGCCCCGGCTCCGCGTCGTCCCCTTCCTAGGCCTCACCGTCGTCCACCGCCCTGGTGCTCTCGGCACGGCATGGTCAACGTGGTCAAGGAACGGCTTCCATTGGACGTGGACTGTACGTGGAGAGGCTGACAGCTGGGTCCACGGCCGCAGCAAGGAAGTGCTTCCTTATTACGTGCAAAATAATTATTCCTCCACCTGACAGCGGGGACCCACCGGATGGGCCATCGTATTTCGCGAAAAAAATGTTTGCCCCTGACTGCTGGGACCCACCAGCTACATCTTCGCAAGCAAGGAAGTGCGTTCGGGCAAAAAAACGATTCGCCCCCCTGACTGCTGGGACCCACCAGCTACATCTTCGCAGGCAAGGAAGTGCCTGACAGTCAGGACCCACCTGGTCTAAGCATACATAGCGTTGTCATTCTGGTCGCGAACGTGTATGTACATATATACTGGTGGATGTAGAGGCGCGCACGTGTCGTAGTAGAGGCACGTACATGTCGTAGTAGAGGCGCGCACGTAGCATGTACACGTACGTACAGCGGCCAGGGTGCAAGAAAGAAAATACGGCCACGTATGTGTACATACGGGCGGGGTCTCGAACGCCTACTCACGCATACGTACGGCCAGGGCTCGTGTACATGGCTGTGTCGGAATGGAGAAACAGCGTCGTCGTCGTGTTCATGGGGAGGCAACGAAATGCGTCGTGTTCATGGGGAGGCAACGAAATGCGTCGTGTTCATTGGGAGGCAACAGAACGCGTGGGAGCCAACCGGCTAGGTCGGAACGGAATGCATGGTCGTGTTCATCGGGAGGGCTTGGACGGAACAGGCGATGGAAACGAGGCCTGGCGTACCGCACAAGGGAGGAAACGGACCTCCTACGTTCGGAACGGGGTCCTGTTGATCGGGAGGGGTGTGGCGTACCGTAAAACGGAGGAAACGGACCTCCTACGGTCGAAACGGGGGTCCTGTTGATCGGGAGGGGTGTGGGGTACCGCAAAACGGACGAAACGGACCTCCTACGGTCGAAACGGGGGTCCTGTTGATCGGGAGGGGTGTGGCGTACCGCAAAACGGACGAAACGGACCTCCTACGGTCGAAACGGGGGTCCTGTTCATCGGGAGGGGTGTGGCGTACCGCAAAACAGGACTCCACGGGATACTGTTCATCTCCACCGTCGACCTCCTCCAGCCTCCACGGGCTACCGTCGACCTCCTCCAGCCTCCACGGGCTCCTGTTCATCCAGCCTCCACCGCGCGCTACTCCACCGACTACTGTTCAACCACCCCTCCACGGGCACCCCTCCACCGTCTACTGTTCATCCAGCCCTCCACACCATGGGGTCATGTTCAACCACCCCTCCACGGGCACCCCTCCACCGTCTACTGTTCATCCGGCCCTCCACACCACGGGGTCCTGTTCATCCAGAGGCAACGCCACCGCTCACTGTTCATCCACCCCCGCCCCACCCCCACCCCACCCCCCGCAACGCTCACTGTTCATCCAATCGACCGGCTTCAGTTAGCAGCAGTAGTGAAGGAATCGCTCGATCGGGTTCAGTTAACAGCCATCGATCGATCGCTCGGGTTCAGTAACTCGTAGCCTGCAGTGCAATCGCTCGGGTTCAGTTAGAGCCCAACGCCTCGCTCGGGTTCAGTTAGAGCCAATGCCTCACACACACGCGCGTACGTGTACGAGAGAAATGCGCATCGCTCGGCCCCCGACCTCCCACCGTAACCGGGAACTCCCCGAAATTTTCCTCGCCCTCGCTTCTACCATGGTTTTTTCCGTCATGGACGGCCCAAAGAATGTCATGCAGCTACGTCTCCGGCCCGCCCAGGACGAAAAGCCCATTTTCTGTCATGATTTTTTGTCATAGAAGTAGGAGCCCACCACATCTATGATGATACCGGGTTTTGTCACAATTATCGTCATAGAAGTGTCATATGTATGACAGAAAAAAAATTCGTTCGGCCCAAAATGTCACGGATGTGTCTTTTTTGTAGTGGTTCCAGGAGGCGTGAGTTGTGAAACTATTCCACATTGTTTTAGATGAAGGCCAAACTCGTAACTCAAATATTTGCCACGGCTATCAGATCATAGAAACTTTATTATCTTGTTATGATGATTCTCCACTTCACTCTGAAATTCTTTGAACTTTTCAAATGTTTCGGACTTGTGTTTCATCAAGTAGATATACCCATATCTGCTCAAATCATCTGTGAAGGTTACAAATTAACGATACCCGGCGCGAGCCTCAACACTCATCGGACCGCATACAGTGGTATGTATTATTTCCAATAAGTTAGTGGCTCGCTTCATTGTTCCGAAGAACGGAGTCTTAGTCATCTTGCCCATGAGGCATGGTTCGCAAGAATCAAATGATTCATAATCAAATGATTCCAAAAGACCATCCGCATGGAGTTTCTTCATGTGCTTTACACCAATATGACCTAAACGGCGGTGCCACAAATATGTTGCACTATCATTATCAACTTTGCATATTTTGGCATCAATATTATGAATATTTGTATCACTACGATCGAGATTCAATAAACCATTTACATTGGGTGTATGACCATAGAAGGTTTTATTCATGTAAACAGACCAACAATTATTCTATGACTTAAATGAATAACCGTATTGCAATAAACATGATCCAATCATATTCATGGTCAATGCAAACACAAAATAACATTTATTTAGGTTCAACACTAATCCCGAAGGTAGAGGGAGTGTGTGATGGTGATATTATCAACCTTGGAATCACTTCCAACACACATCGTCACCTAGCCCTTAACTAGTCTCTGTTTATTATGTAACTCCTGTTTCGAGTTACTAATCTTAGCAACTGAACTAGTATCAAATACCCAAGGGCTACTACGAACACTAGTAAGGTACACAACAATGTATATCAAATATACCTTTGTTCACTTTGCCATCCTTCTTATCCGCCAAATGTTTGGGGCAGTTCCACTTCCAGTGACTATTTCCGTTGCAGTATAAGCACTCAGTTTCAGGCTTGGTCCAGCTTTGGGCTTCTTCACGGTAGTGGCAACTTGCTTGCCATTCTTCTTGAAGTTCCCTTTTCTTTCCCTTGACCTTTTACTTAAAACTTGTGGTCTTGTCAACCATGAACACTTGATGCTCTTTCTTGATTTCTACCTTAGCCGATTTCAGCATCGTGAAGAGCTCGGGAATCGTTTTTGTCATCCCCTTGCATATTATAGTTCATCACGAAGTTCTAGTAGCTTGGTGATAGTGACTAGAGAACTCTGTCAATCACTATATTATCTGGAAGATTAACTCCCATTTGATTCAACCGATTGTACTACCCAGACATTTTGAGTACATGCTCACTGGCTGAGCCATTCTCCTCCATCTTGTAGGCAAAGTACTTGTTAGAGGTCTCATACCTCTCGACATGGGCATGAGTCTGAAATACCAATTTCAGCTCTTAGAACGTCTCATATGCTCAGTGGCGTTCAAAATGTTTTTGAAGTCCCGGTTCTAAACCGTAAAGCATGGTGCACTAAACTATCAAGTAGTCATCATACCGAGCTTGTCAAACATTCATAACGTCTGCATCAGCTCCTGCAATAGGTCTGTCACCTAGCGGTGCATTAAGGACATAATTCTTCTCTATAGCAATGAGGATAATCCTCAGATCACGGACTCAGTCCGCATCATTGCTACTATCATCGTTCCACTTTTCTCTAGGAACATATCAAAAATATATAGGAGCTATATCGCGAGCTATTGATCTATAACATAATTTGCAAATACTATCAGGACTAAGTTCATGATAAATTAAGTTCAATTAATCATATTACTTAAGAACTCCCACTTAGATAGACATCCCTCAAGTCATCTAAATGATACGTGATCCAAATCAACTAAACCATGTCCGATCATCACGTGAGATGGAGTAGTCTTCAATGGTGAACATCTCTATGTTGATCATATCTACTATATGATTCACGTTTGACCTTTCGGTCTCCAGTGTTCCGAGTACATGTCTGTACATGCTAGACTCATCAAGTTTAACCCGAGTATTCCGCATGTGCAAAACTGTCTTGCACCCATTGTATGTGAACGCAGAGCTTATCACACCCGATCATATGTGGTGTCTCAGGACGAAGAACTGTCGCAATGGTGCATACTCAGGGAGAACACTTATACCTTGAAATTTTAGTTAAGGGATCATCTTATAATGCTACTGCTGTACTAAGCAAAATAAGATGCATAAAAGATAAAGATCACATGCAATCAAAATATGTGACATGATATGGGCATCATCATCTTGTGCCTTTGATCTCCATCTCCAAAGCACCGTCATGATCTCCATCGTCACCGGCTTGACACCTTGATCTCCATCGTAGCGTCTCGGCTGTCTCGCCAACTATTGCTTCTACAACTATCGCTAACGCATAGTGATAAAGTAAAGCAATTACATGGTGTTTTCATTTCATACAATAAAGAGACAACCATAAGGCTCCTGCTAGTTGCCGATAACTTTTACAAAACATGATCATCTCATACAATAATATATATCACATCATGTCTTAACCATATCACATCACAACATGCCCTACAAAAACAAGTTAGACGTCATCTACTTTGTTGTTGCAAGTTGATACGTCTCCGTCGTATCCATAATTTTTGATTGTTCCATGCCAATATTATGCAACTTTCATATACATTTTGGCAACTTTTTATACTATTTTTGGGACTACCATATTGATCCAGTGCCCAGTGCCAGTTCCTGTTTGTTGCATGTTTCATGTTTCGCAGAAACCCCATATCAAACGGAATCCAAACAGGATAAAAACGGGCGGAGAATTATTTTGGAATATTTATGACTTTTGGGAAGTAAAACCAACGCGAGACAATGCCCGAGAGGGCCACGAGGCAGGGGGCGCGCCCTGGACCCTCGTGGGCACCTCGTAAGGCGGTTGACGCTCTTTTTTTGCCGCAAGAAAGCTAATTTTATGAGAAAACTCTAGGCGAAAGATTAAACCCAATTGGAGTTACGGATCTCCGGATATAAAAGAAATGGTGAAAGGGCAGCAAAGGAGAACACAGAAACAGAGAGAGACAAAGAGACAGATCCAATCTCGGAGGGGCTCTCGCTCCTCCCACACCATGGAGACCATGGACCAGAGGGGAAACCCTTCTCCCATCTAGGGAGAAGGTCAAGGAAGAAGAAGAAGAGGAAGAAGAAGGAGGAGGGGGCTCTCTACCCCTCGCTTCCGGTGGCGCTGCAATGCCACCGGGGGCCATCATCATCATCGCGATCTACACCAACACCTCTGCCATCTTCACCAACATCTCCATCACCTTCCCCCCTCTATCTACAGAGGTCCACTCTCCCGCAACCCGCTGTACCCTCTACTTGAACATGGTGCTTTATGCTTCATATTATTATCCAATGATGTGTTGCCATCCTATGATGTCTGAGTAGATTTTCGTTGTCCTATCAGTGGTTGATGAATTGCTATGATTGATTTAATTTGCTTTAGGTTATGTTCCAGTCCTTTGGTGCCCATCATATGAGCGCGCGCATGGATCACACCATAGGGTTAGTTGTATGTTGATAGGACTATGTATCGGAGGGCAAGGGTGACAGAAGCTTCAGCCTAGCATAGAAATTGATGCATACGGGATTGAAGGGGGACCAATATATCTTAATGCTATGGTTGGGTTTTACCTTCATGAACCTTAGTAGTTGCGGACGCTTGCTAATAGTTCCAATCATAAGTGCATAGAATTCCAAGTCAGGGATGACATGCTAGTAGTGGCCTCTCCCACATAATACTTGCTATCGGTCTAGTAAAGTAGTCAATTGCTTAGGGACAATTTCGCAACTCCTACCACCACTTTTCCACACTCGCTATATTTACTTTATTATGTATTTATCTAAACAGCCCCTAGATTTTATTTACGCGCTCTTTATTATCTTGCAAACCTATCCCAAAACACCTACAAAGTACTTCTAGTTTCATACTTGTTCTAGGTAAAGCGAACGTCAAGCGTGCGCAGAGTTGTATTGGTGGTCGATAGAACTTGAGGGAATATTGGTTCTACCTTTAGCTCCTCGTCGGGTTCGACACTCTTACTTATCGAAAGAGGCTACAATTGATCCCCTATACTTGTGGGTTATCAAGACCTTTTTCTAGCGCCGTTGCCGGGGAGCAATAGCGTGGGGTGAATATTCTCGTGTGTGCTTGATTGCTTTATCACTAAGTAATTTTTATTTGCTGTTCTAAGTTGTTCTCTATCTTTAGTTATGGATATGGAACATGAAATACCCAAAAAAATTAGGTGTACTTGCTACTCATGGAGATGGGGAACCTCCTAAAACCCTCGATGCTCGTTATGTGACAGATATTATGTACTACTTTGATAATCCAGAGAAAACCCCATTCAATTTGGTAATGGGAGTAACATTGGATCAACGTGAATACTTTAGGGATTATCGCTTGACACAAAAAGGGAAACTATTATGGGATCAAATTTATATATTGAAGTGGTATGCTCGGCAAGTATGCTTGAGTTATGATTATACTTGTTGCTCTAGGATGAAGGCTCCACACCTTCCCTTTTCATGCAAATTTAATGATAATAAAACCTTAGCTTCTTATGCTAATGGTATATATGATTACTATGATGTGGAACAAATAGAAGAATTATGGGTGCTTATGAAATTGAATCTATGTTTAAAGAGTTTGAAGATTTTGATGATGTTGTTTATAGACCTGAAAATTTAGCTATCCTCAAATATTGCTATGAGAATTATGAATACAATTCCGATATTAATGCACTTATTGAGAAAGTCTCCGCTGTCGAAGAAGAGACTAATATTTTGCGGGAGTCTATGGAAGAAGAAATTGATGAAACGGTGAGCTCATTGGATGAAAAAGATGATGAGGAGAGCGAAGAACAAAAGGAGGAAGATTTAGCTACCCGTGCCCACCTTCTAATGAGAGTAACTCTTCAACTCATACATTGTTTAATTTCCCTTCATGCTTACCGAAGGATGATTGCTATGATGACTATTATGATCTCGTTGATTCTCTTGAAATATCCCTTTTTGATGATGCTTGCTATGCTTGTGGCCAAGATGCCAATATGAATTATGCTTATGGAGATGAACTTGCTATAGTTCCTTCTATCAAACATGAAATTGTTGCTATTGCACCCACACATGATAGTCCTATTATCTTTTTGAATTCTCCCAACTACACTATATCGGAGAACTTTGTGCTTATTAAGGATTATATTGATGGGTTGCCTTTTATTACTACACATGATGATTTTGATGAGTATAATATGCATGTGCTTTCTTCTCCTACTTGCAATTATTATGAGATAGGAACTATATCTCCACCTCTCTATATTTCCCACACGATAAAATTGCAAGAAACTGTTTATACTATGCATTGGCCTTTACTATGTGTGCATGAATTGTTCTTTTATGACATGCCGATGCATAGGAAGAGAGTTAGGCTTCGTTGTTGCATGATATATGTTTCCTTGTGCTCACTACTAAATGCCAAATCATTGTTAATTAAAATTGGCTTTGATATACCTTGGGATCCGGGTGGATTCACTACTTGAGCACTATATGCCTAGCTTAATGGCTTTAAAGAAAGCGCTGCCTGGGAGACAACCGGAACTTTTAGAGAGTCATTTATTTCTTTTATGTTCTTTTATAAAGTTTAGAAATAAAAACAATGTGCCAAGGTTTGCCTTTAGGATGTTCACAATGCTTGTTGGTTTGTACGGTGCAGGACAGAAACTTTGGCTGTAGTGCGCGATTTTTCATTTTTTACTGGAACGTCAAATGGTTCTGACCCTTTTTGCAATGTCTTTATATACAAATTTTTTATTTCTACTAATTTTTTAAGAATTTTTCAAGTAACAGAAGTATGGTGAATGTTCAGATTATTACAGACTGTTCTGTTTTAGACAGATTCTGTTTTTGATGCATAGTTTGCTTGTTTTGATGAAACTATCAATTTATATCAGTGGATTAAGCCATGAAAAAGTTATATTACAATAGACATAATGAAAATACAAAATATGAATTGGTTTGCAATAGTACTTAGAGTAGTTATTTGCTTTATTATACTAACGGATCTTACAGAGTTTTCTGTTGAAGTTTTGTGTGGATGAAGTGTTCGATGATCGAGAATGTCTCGATGTGAGGAGAAGAATGAGAGGCAAGAGCTCAAGATTGGGGATTCCCAAGGCACCCCAAGTAAATATTCAAGGATACTCAAGCATCTAAGCTTGGGGATGCCCCTGAAGGCATCCCATCTTTCTTCAACAAGTATCGGTATGTTTTCGGATTCGTTTCGTTCATGCGATATGTGCAATCTTGGAGCGTCTTTTGCATTTAGTGTTCATTTTTATTTTACGCACCATGCTGGTATGAGATAGTCCTTGGTTGTTTTATAGAATGCTCTTTGCACTTCGCTTATATCTTTTGAGTATGGCTTTATAGAATGCTTCATGCGCTTCACTTATATCATTTGAAGTTTGGATTGTCTGTTTCTCTTCACATAGAAAACCGCCATTTGTAGAATGCTCTTTTGCTTCACTTATATTTGTTAGAGCGTGGGCATATCTTTTGTAGAAAGAATTAAACTCTCTTGCTTCACTTATATCTATTTAGAGAGATGACAGGAATTGGTCATTCACATGGTTAGTCATAAAATCATACGTAAAACTTGTAGATCACTGAATATGATGTGTTTGATTCCTTGCAATAGTTTTGCGATATAAAGATGGTGATATTAGAGTAATGCTAGTGGGTAGTTGTTGATTGTAGAAATACTTGTGTTGAGGTTTGTGATTCCCGTAGCATGCACGTATGGTGAACCGTTATGTAATGAAGTTGGAGCATGAGGTATTTATTGATTGTTATCCTTATGAGTGGCGGTCGGGGACGAGCGATGGAGTTTTCCTACCAATCTATCCCCCTAGGGGCATGCATGGTAGTACTTTGCTTCGAGGGCTATTTTTTTTTCAATAAGTATATGAGTTCTTTATGACTAATGTGAGTCCATGGATTATACGCACTCTCACCCTTCCATCATTGCAAGCCTCTTCGGTACCGTGCATTGCCCTTTCTCACCTCGAGAGTTGGTGCAAACTTTGCCGGTGCATCCAAACCCCATGATACGATACGCTCTATCACACATAAACCTCCTTATATCTTCCTCAAAACAGCCACCATACCTACCTATCATGGCATTTCCATAGCCATTCCGAGATATATTGCCATGCAACTTCCATCATCATCATATACATGACTTAAGCATTTATTGTCATATTGCTTTGCATGATCGTAAGATAGCTAGCATGATGTTTTCATGGCTTGTCCGTTTTTTGATGTCATTGCTACACTAGATTGTTGCACATCCCGGTACACCACCGGAGGCATTCATATAGAGTCATATCTTTGTTCTAGTATCGAGTTGTAATATTGAGTTGTAAGTAAATAAAAGTGTGATGATCATCATTATTAGAGCATTGCCCCAGTGAGGAAAGGATGATGGAGACTATGATACCCCCACAAGTCGGGATGAGACTCCGGACAAATATATATATATATATATATATATATATATATATATATATATATATATATATATATATATATATATATATATATATATATAAAGAGAAAGGCCAAAAAAGAGAAGGCCCAAAAAAAGAAAAAAATGAGAGAAAAAGAGAGAAGGGGCAATGTTACTATCCTTTTACCACACTTGTGCTTCAAAGTAGCACCATGTTCTTCATATAGAGTGTCTCTTGAGTTATCACTTTCATATACTAGTGGGAATTTTCATTATAGAACTTGGCTTGTATATTCCAATGATGGGCTTCCTCAAATGCCCTAGGTCTTCATGAGCAAGCAAGTTGGATGCACACCCACTTAGTTTCAGTTTGAGCTTTCATATACTTATAGCTCTAGTGCATCCGTTGCATGGCAATCCCTACTCCTCACATTGACATCAATTGATGGGCATCTCCATAGCCCGTTGATTAGCCGCGTCGATGTGAGACTTTCTCCTTTTTTGTCTTCTCCACATAACCCCCATCATCATATTCTATTCCATAAATAGTGTTATGTCCAAGGCTCACGCTCATGTATTGCGTGAGGGTTGAAAAAGCTGAAGCGCGTTAAAAAGTATGAACCAATTGCTTGGCTTGTCATCGGGTTTGTGCATGATTTGAATATTTTTTGTGGTGAAGATGGAGCATAGTCAGACTATATGATTTTGTAGGGATAACTTTCTTTGGCCATGTTATTTTGAAGAGACATGATTGCTTTATTAGTAAGCTTGAAGTATTATTGTTTTTATGTCAAATGATAGACTATTGCTTTGAATCACTCGTGTCTTAATATTCATACCATGATTAGATACATGATCAAGATTATGCTAGGTAGCATTCCACATCAAAAATTATCTTTTTTATCATTTACCTACTCGAGGATGAGCAAGAATTATGCTTGGGGATGCTGATACGTCTCCGCCGTATCTAGGGGTGGGCACAAAAACCAACTAACCAAAGACCGAACCGATGCCGAAACCGAAAAAACCGAATTTTCGGTTTTTACTGATGCTACAGTAAATTTCAGTTTTCAAGTATACTAACCGAATTTAATTCCGACAGTTCAGTTTTATACCGATAACCGTAACAGAAATTGAAGTACGGGATCAAACACGCAAGAATTGCGACGCCAGGTCGCTATGAACCATACTACGCGTGGCCGCATGTGCGAGTCAGGGACGGCCTTGTACCTCACGTGGGCCTTCCACGTGACATGGAAGTAGCCAAGGCCCACAGTATGCAGAATAGTACTGTCAGGCAGCGCATCACGTCACTTCACTTGGATTTTTCCCACCTCGGCTAGCTACACGGGATGAGATATTGAGCTTGGCTATTTAAGAAGACAGGGTACGATAGGTACAATGTGCAGAACAGCCAACTTGTGACGAGTAAACACTTTACAGTGTGGTTTTGAGTTTATTCTTTCTACTACTATAAAATAAAAATATGTTTTCTGCACATGCTCCATAGTTTGGTTAAAATTGAAAACCGAACCAAAAATCGGTTAACCGAACTTTCGGTTAGTTGATTTTTTGTGTCAATTTCAGTTTTCACTTTGACAAACCGAATTCATTAAAAAAACGAACAATAGAAACCGAATTTTCGGTTTCTACCGAACGCCCAGGCCTAGTCGTATCTATAATTTTTTATTGTTCCATGCCAATATTATGCAACTTTCATATACTTTTTGGCAACTTTTTATACTATTTTTGGGACTAACATATTGATCCAGTGCCCAGTGTCAGTTCCTGTTTGTTGCATGTTTTAAGTTTCGCAGAAACCCCATATCAAACGGAATCCAAATGGGAGGACGGAGAATTATTTTGGAATATTTATGATTTTTGGGAAGTAAAATCAACGCGAGACGGTGCCCGAGGGGGCCACGAGGCAGGGGGCGTGCCCTGGAGCCTCGTGGGCACCCCGTAAGGCGGTTGACGCTCTTCTTTTGCCACAAGAAAGCTAATTTTATGAGAAAAATCTGGGCGAAAGATTCAACCCAATCGGAGTTACGGATCTCCAGATATAAAAGAAACGGTGAAAGGGCAGCAGAGGAGAACGTAGAAACAGACAGAGACAGAGAGACAGATCCAATCTCGGAGGGGCTCTCGCCCCTCCCACGCCATGGAGACCATGGACCAGAGGGGAAACCCTTCTCCCATCTAGGGAGAAGGTCAATGAAGAAGAAGAAGAAGGAGGGGGGCTCTCTCCCCCTCGCTTCCGGTGGCGCCGGAGTGCCACCGGGGGTCATCATCATCATCGCGATCTACACCAACACCTCCGCCATCTTCACCAACATCTCCATCACCCTCCCCCCTCTATCTACAGCGGTCCACTCTCCCGCAACCCGCTGTCCCCTCTACTTGAACATGGTGCTTTATGCTTCATATTATTATCCAATGATGTGTTGCCATCCTATGATGTCTGAGTAGATTTTCGTGGTCCTATCGGTGGTTGATGAATTACTATGATTGATTTAATTTGCTTGTGGTTATGTTGCTGTCCTTTGGTGCCCATCATATGAGCGCACGTGTGGATCACACCATAGGGTTAGTTGTATGTTGATAGGACTATGTATTGGAGGGCAAGGGTGACAGAAGTTCAGCCTAGCATAGAAATTGATGCATACGGGATTGAAGGGGGGCTAATATATCTTAATGCTATGGTTGGGTTTTACCTTAATGAACGTTAGTAGTTGCGGACGCTTGCTAATAGTTCCAATCATAAGTGCATAGAATTCCAAGTCAGGGATGACATGCTAGTAGTGGCCTCTCCCACATAATACTTGCTATCGGTCTAGTAAAGTAGTCAATTGCTTAGGGACAATTTTGCAACTCCTACCACCACTTTTCTGCACTCGCTATATTTAGTTTATTGTGTCTTTATCTAAACAGCCCCTAGATTTTATTTAAGCGCTATTTATTATCTTGCAAACCTATCCCAGAACACCTACAAAGTACTTCTAGTTTCATACTTGTTCTAGGTAAAGCAAACGTCAAGCGTGCGTAGAGTTGTATCGGTGGTCGATAGAACTTGAGGGAATATTTGTTCTACCTTTAGCTCCTCGTTGGGTACGACACTCTTACTTATCGAAAGAGGCTATAATTAATCCCCTATACCTGTGGGTTATCACAAGTTTTACGTGGCTGCTACGGGCTTCTAGCAAGAACCATTCTTACCTATGCATCAAAACCACAACGGTGATTTATCAATTTTGTTGTTTTAACCTTCAACATGGACCGACCACAGTCAAAATCGATTCAACTAAAGTTGGAGAAATAGACACCCGCCATCCACCTTTATGCAAAACTAGTTGCATGTCTGTCAGTAGAACCGATCTCATGAACGTGGTCATGTAAGATTGGTCCCGGCCGCTTCATCCAACAATACTGCCGAATCAAAATAAGACGTTGGTGGTAAGCAGTATGACGATAACCGCCCACAACTCTTTGTGTTCTACTCGTGCATATCATCTACACATAGACCTGGCTGTGATACCACTGTTGAGAAATGTAGCATGCAATTTCAAAAAAATTCCTACACTCACGCAAGATCTATCTAGGAGATGCATAGCAATGGTAGGGGAAGGGTGTGTCCATGTACCTTCGTAAACCTAAAGCAGAAGCGTTTGACAACGCGGTTGATGTAGTCGAACTTCTTCTCGTTTCGACTGATCAAGCACCGAGTGTACGGCACCTCCGAGTTCTGCACACGTTCAGCTCGATGACGCCCCTCAAACTCTTGATCCAGCAAAGTGTCGAGGGAGAGTTTCATCAGCATGACGGCGTGGTGACGTTGACGGTGAAGTGATCCGCACAGGGCTTCGCCTAAGTACTACGACAATATGACTGGAGGCGTAAACTGTGGAGGGGGGCACCGCACACGGCTAACAATCGTTGTTCTGTGTTCTAGCGGTGCCCCCTCATATATATAGGTTGGAGGGGAGGAGAGGCAGCCAAGGGGGCGCCCCAAGTAGGAAGAATCCTACCTGGGCACCTCCCAATTCGGCATCCCCCCTTCCATATTCATCCGGAGGGGGAAGGAAGGAGGAGGGAGGAGAGAAGGAAGGGGGAGGCCGAATTGCTCCCCTTCCATTCTCTCTTCCCCTCTTTCCTTCCCCCCTTATTTCGGCCTACATGGGGCGCACCAGCCCCCTAGGGGCTGGTCTGTCCCCTTCTTGGCCCATTAGGCCCATGTAGTTGCTGGGGGGATGCCCGGAACCCATTCCGGTAACCCGATATGTACCCGGTACCCCCGAAACACTTCCGGTGTCCGAATATCATCGTCCAATATATGAATCTTTACCCATCGACCATTTCGAGACTCCTCATCATGTCCGTGATCTCATCCGAGACTCCAAACAACATTCGGTCACCAAATCACATAACTCATATAATACAAAATCGTCATCGAACGTTAAGCGTGCGGACCCTATAGGCTCGAGAACTATGTAAACATGACCGAGACACCTCTCCGGTCAATAATCAACAGCGGAACCTGGATGCTCATATTGGTTCCCACATATTCTACGAAGATCTTTATCGGTCGTACCGTAATGGCAACATACGTTATTCCCTTTGTCATCGGTATGTTACTTGCCCGAGATTCGATCGTCGATATCTTCATACCTAGTTCAATCTCGTTACCAGCAAATCTCTTTATTCGTTCCGTAATACATCATCCTGTAAATAACTCATTAATCATATTGCTTGCAAGGCTTATCATGATGTGTGTTACCGAGAGGGCCCAGAGATACCTCTCTGATACTCAGAGTGACAAATCCTAATATCGATCTACGCAAACCCAACAAACACCTTCAGAGATACCTGTAGAGAATCTTTATAATCACCCAGTTATGTTGTGACGTTTGATAGCACAAAAGGTATTCCTCCGGTATCTGGGAGTTACATAATCTCATAGTCGAAGGAATATGTATTTGACATGAAGAAAGCTATAGCAATAAAACTGAAAGATCAATATGCTAAGCTAACAGATGGGTCTAATCCATCACATCATTATCCTAATGATGTGACCCCATTCATCAAATGACAACACATGTATATGGTTAGGAAACTTAACCATCTTTTATTTACGAGCTAGTCTAGTAGAGGCTTACTAGGGACACGGTGTTTTGTCTATGTATCCACACATGTATCAAGTTTTCGGTTAATACAATTCTAGCATGAATAATAAACATTTATCATGATATAAGGAAATATAAAATAACATCTTTATTATTGCCTCTAGGTCATATTTCCTTCAAACACAAGGTTCAAGGAGGACTCCCACTTCTCCCATGCATGACCATTCATTCACCGCTCTTATAAAAAATGATTTGAGTGTGAAAACCTACCTGCTGAATTACTAGAGGAGTATGACCCGTGAAAACTTTTTGGGTTCACAAAGATTATGTTAGGCATAGGTCCAACCCATCGGGGTATCTTAGGAACATATACCACAAGCTTCAAGAGTAAATATCACCATCTCGAAAGCAGAGCATGGTTGGCCAAATAGAGAATGGGATTCACCAATGGCATTATGTATCAGGGAAAGAACTGCTCGAGGTTTTTGTATATGAAGGACACTATCGGATGATAATTCATCAACGGATCTGACGATCCATAATGGAGCTGAGGTGAGCATCGGCACACAATCAGAGGAAGAAACAATGCAAATGCATTGAACTATAGAAACCACTGACTAATTCAAAGCTCAAATGCAAAAGAATTATGATTTCCAAATCAAGGGATCGGAAGCAAATGCTCTGATCATGGATGGACAAGATTAGTAGGCTTAGGGGTACAATCGATGGCAATTTGATTGGTTGAGATCCAGCTCATGTTTAAAATGATGTCTGAGTCGGAAGGATGAATTCTAGGATCTGATTGAGGATTGCGAGTGTCGGTGTTAAAACCGGCAGATCTCGGGTAGGGGGTTCCGAACTGTGCGTCTAGGCAGATGGTAACAGGAGACAAGGGACACAATGTTTTTACCCAGGTTCGGGCCCTCTCGATGGAGGTAAAACCCTACTCCTGCTTGATTAATATTGATGATATGGGTAGTACAAGAGTAGATCTACCACGAGATCAGAGAGGCTAAACCCTAGAAGCTAGCCTATGGTATGATTGTTGTTCGTCCTATGGACTAAAACCCTCCGATTTATATAGACACCGAAGAGGGCTAGGGTTACACAGAGTCGGTTACAATGAGAGGAGATCTACATATCTGTATTGCCAAGCTTGCCTTCCACGCCAAGCAAAGTCCCATCCGGACACGGGACGAAGTCTTCAATCTTGTATCTTCATAGTCCAACAGTCCGGCCAAAGGTTATAGTCCGGCTATCCGGACACCCCCTAATCCAGGACTCCCTTAGTAGCCCCTGAACCAAGCTCCAATGACAATGAGTCCGGCGTGCAGATTGTCTTCGGCATTGCAAGGCGGGTTCCTCCTCCGAATACTTCATAGAAGATTTTGAACACAAGGATAGTGTCCGGCTCTGCAAAATAAGTTCCACATACTGTCATAGAGAGAATAATATTTACATAAATCTAATCTGCTGACGTATTCCATAGCGTGTCATCACACCACAGCCAAGCCTTTATTCGAATCGTTTTTACTGTCCCACCTCAGCGCGTTTAGCAAGGCGGTTTCCTTGGCACGTCTTGTCGAAGCAGAGATCATGTTCCCTTATCCTGGGATTCTCATCAATACGGGCGTGGGTAACCCAACCGCGCCATTGATTACGGTGCTTGGGAGATAAGCGAGTTTTACTAGGCTGGTGGGGACACGCAGTTTCATCCGCCCATATAAGGGGATAAGGATCCGCCTTTCCATCCACGCCTTCTTCCTCCTATGCTCATCCATTTTCTCGCAATCGAGCTCCAACGCCCAAGTCCGCATTCCCCACCTCAACCTTCTCCAGCCATGTCCGGAGCGGGAGGCAAGTGGATGGTCTCCTCCATCGCGGAGGGGCACATCAAGAAGCTGAGGAAAGCTAGATACTTGTCTGACGACATAGCGCACCGGCTCCCAGACGAGGAGCGGCTCATCCCCACCCCCAGGCCCCATGAGAGGGTGGTGTTCCTCACCCATTTCCTCCGCGGACTAGGCTTTCCTCTCCACCCATTTGTCCGGGGGCTCATGTTCTACTACGGCCTCGACTTCCATGATCTGGCCCCGAACTTCATCCTCAACATCTCGGCGTTTATCGTCGTGTGCAAGGCCTTCCTCTGCATCCAGCCTCACTTCGGCCTATGGCTGAAGACCTTCAACGTCAAGCCGAAGGTAGTGGGCGGCCGCCAGGCGGAGTGCGGAGGTGCCATGGTGGGCAAGATGCCCAACGTCCTATGGCTCGAGGGCTCCTTCGTGGAGACTAAGGGGTGGCAATCGGGGTGGTTCTACATCACCGAGCTGCGTGACCCTGAATGGGTCGCAGCCCCCGAGTTCCGATCCGGAATCCCTACGTGGCTCACCTCCTGGAAAGAGAAGGGCCTGCCATGGGGTAAAAAAGGAGAGCTGACCGGACTCCAAACATGCATCCAAAACCTGGTGAGCAAGAAGCTCAAACTTGTTAACGTAGTCCAGGTCATGCTCATCCGCCGGATCCTCCCGTGCCAACAACGGGATTTCAGCTTGTGGGAGTTCAACCCGGCCCGGCACCGAACTCTGAGCAGGCTCTTTGACACTACGTACGAAGATGCCTGGAAGGTGCTATTCAAGGGCGCCGAGGCTCCCGCATCTGCTACCGAGGATCGCGGATTCAGCGCGCAGCATCAAGCCAACGCGGTAAGCTGTTTTTACCTCTTACAGGATATTTGTCTTTCATAGTTTGACTCTATGCGGGATCTAAGCCCCCATGCCTTTGACAGGACTGGCAGAGGACGGCCGAACAGATCAACTGTCCGGCTCCTTTGCCTGAAGACCCAGCGGATGCCCGCTTGGTGGAGCTGCTGGTTCCGGCACCTTACGTGGTGCCGGAGAAGAAGGCCAAGAAGGAGGCCACGGGAACCCGGAAGAGTTCTCGGCGCCCGGTGGAGTCGGACTCATCGTCCGATGACTCCGAGGCGCACTCCTCCCATGAAGACGAGGAGGAGGAAAGAGAGGTTTCTTCCCCAGCAGGGGGAGAAAAGAAAAGGAAGGCCACCCCAACTGGGGAGGCCGGAGGGTCCAAGAAAGGGAGGACCCTCCCTACGGACTACTCCACCAACGCCGATCACGGCGAAGAGGAGTGGCCGCTTAGGGCCAAGCCCCTGGCAAAATTGTAAGTATTTGGATACCTGAGTGACTCATGGCGTTCCTTTATTGCACAGTTTCTCCTGACGCCGAATATAATTATGTAGTCCGCCCAAAGCCCGGCTCGACGTGTCGTCGAGCGGCTCCCTGGATTCGTCGGATGTGAATAGTTTTTCGCTTCCGACCGCTACCTCCCCCCGCCCTACGGACGACGCTGAGGTGTTGTCCCAAAAGGTTCCAAGCCAGGAGGAGGTGGTCCTGGAGGCGCCGCAAGGCGACCTCCCGGACTCCAGGCGCAAAGGGGAAAAAACCCCCAAGGGCTCCAAGTCCGGCCCTGGGCCAGACACCGCACCGGAACCTTCGATGGTTCCGGAGTCCGGTAGGCGGCCCCCTAGTAAGAAGGGCAAGCCTACGACGCCGGTGACCTCCGTCCAACCGGAGGCACCGGATAACTTGCTGGAGGTGCTTAATGGCGCCTCCATCGACGAGGAGCACCGCACTATTATGAGTGCGGTGATCCAGAAGGTTCAGTCCGCCAAGAGCGGGCTGACTGAAGCCTGTGCCAGCCTGTTAACAGGCTTTGAGGTATGTAAAAAATATGTGAAATATTACTGCATAGACAGTAGCCCCTGATGCTCTATTTGGCGTTCGGAAAGAAAAGCCGAATAGAGGATCTAATAACATTCGCAGGAGTCTAACATAATTAAGACAATATGCGTATGCAGGCTTCGCTGCTGGCCTCTGCCGCACTGACTGCGGAGGTGGATGCGCTGAAGCAGAGTCTCGAGCGGTCCGAGCAAGAGCTCGGCCTTGCCAAAAAGGAGCTCGAGGAAAAAGAGGGTAAGTAATACCTTGTGGAGTATATTTAAAAAGATGTAGTTGCAAAAAATGACAGGATCGCTATTGGTGTCCTAGGGGCCACGACTGAGGTGGCGACCCTTAAGCAAGCGCTTTCCGAGGCTGAAAAGAAAGCGACCACGGAGCGCACCGAGAGGGAGAAACATGAGGCACGGGTTGGCGAGGTGCAGCAAGAGCTCCAAACTCTCATGAAAAAACACGAGAGTTTGGAGCTTGACTCAAAGACGCGAGAGTCCGAGCTCGCGGCTGCCCTTGAAAGCGCCAAGTCTGCCAAGGCCGAAGCCCAGAAAGCCCTCCAGGAAGTTGAGGCGATGAAGAAGATAGTGGCGGGTAAGGCATTCTTTATGCAAAGCAAGCACGTGAAAGTGGATTACTTGTTACTTACCCGAATCCGGAGCTCTCCAGGAGCATTCGCAGATTTGCCCCGTAGCATGTCAGATGCCGCCGCCTTCTACCGGGCCAAGGAGGGCAGCTCGACGGAGAAGGTGTTCTGGTCTCAGTATGCTGAGGCCGGACACCCGGTGCCCTTGAGCGACCAGCTGAAGCAACTGGTCGAGCTCCATAAGGTGGCCGAACAGGCCATGAAGGGCCTTATAGTTCAGCTGTGGCCTGGAGAGGCCCTGCCTGGGAGCTACTTCGGGCTGGTGAGGCGGCTGGTGGATGCCTGTCCGTGGCTTGAAGTCATCAAGCGCTCCGTCTGCATTGAAGGTGCCCGTAGGGCGCTTGCCCATGCTAAAGTGCACTGGGGCAAGATGGATGCGGAGAAGCTTGTGAAGGACGGGCCACCATAGGGCAAGGAGCATCGCCACCCTGAGATGTATTATGAGGGCGTCCTGAAGGGCGCCCTCCTTGTGGCGGACAAGTGTTCCAAAGATATAATATTTGAGTGAACTTGTTCGTTTTATCCTGTGCGCTGAAAACTTTTTCATATGCGCTATGCGATGCTTGTTTTAATTTAAAATATTACCTTCTATGCGGCCGTTTATCGAATCTGAGAGATGGCGAGTCGTCGGCTTCTGCCCCCATGCCACGAGTGCTGGGGTGTTCGGGATAAACCTGAGTACTCTTGTTCCCATTCTTGGGTCCTTCGAGGGAGGTGCTCAGCACAACGAACAAGGCAATCGAACTATAATGCGTTATCACTCTCACTTAGCCAGAGAATTCTATAATTTTAAATTTCGGTGAAGCCCCTAGTGTTCGGAAGACCGAGTTCGGGGCGCTATACACGCCTAGGCCAGACAACGCCGACTCCTCACTCTAAGCGGCATAAGTCTTTAGGGACTCAAAACCTCCCGAACAGCGACCAGCTCTCGCCCTATCATGACGGTTAGTTTTAGCTTTCTCTACTGAGGTTCTTAGACCAGCTCAACCAGGGCACAATCGCAGTAGTTCTCCCAGCGCTACCTTAGCCGATATAGCGGAACGTAAGGTACCAAAACATGGGAGCCGGGCAAACCCAACTATTGACCAAAGACATGATTCGGAGCTGATGCATATAATGCTATAAGTTCGGAGGGCCGCACTTGTGAAAGTATTCGGACTTCTCACGCCGTATTATGGGGTGCTTGAGCCCCTGGCGTATTGACCGTACTGAAGTGTACGGGTGCTAGATGTCATAACTGAACATATGTATTGAAAAAGAAATGAATAGAGAATGCAATAATAAGCTGAAGCTAAGCATTGTTTATTTTAAAAGGCTGCTATAAAAGCAGAACGATACAAATAGTGCGATAAGCAAGAGATGGGACTATTTGACATGTCCCCCTCCAGGGGCAAGCTGCGAGACGGTATGTAAGACAGGTATTTTGCTCGTTATAGAGACCACCTGGGAATTCGACGTAGCTTTCTGCCTCCTTGGTTGTTGCATCGTGTGTTTGGCGATTGTACTGCCGGACAGGCCTTCCGAGGAGTGGAGTCCTAAAAGTAGGAAAGAATGACAAAATCGGGAGCCCATAGTGCGGTTGAGCCGCATTTTTGGGCGTGCCGTGGATCGTGCCCCTCCCCATGTGCCCATGGGATTTTCAGAGCGTAGTTATGTACGCGTAGTACTGATTTCGCAGTTTCGCGAGGGCTGGGTTGGGGCCGTATTGCTACGCTTGCTCGGAACATGCCAGGCGGTCTTGTTGTAGGTTACTCCGGGCGCGCTTGACGGTGTCCGGACGTTTAATAGCCGGACTGGAGAATTGCCTTGAGAGGCTACTTTGTACTTCCGCTGCGAGGGCCGCCGTGTGCTCCTCCGTTCGGAGAGAGCGTTCGGTGTTTCCATTGACCGTAATGACTCCTCGAGGGCCTGGCATCTTGAGCTTGACATATGCGTAGTGCGGCACCGCATTGAACTTTGCAAATGCGGTTCATCCGAGCAGTGCGTGATAGCCACTGCGGAATGGGACTATGTCGAAGATTAACTCCTCGCTTTGGAAATTATCCGGGGATCCGAAGACCACTTCAAGTATAACTGAGCCTGTACAGTTGGCCTCTACACCTGGTATGATGCCTTTAAAGGTTGTTTTTGTGGGTTTAATCCTTGAGGGATCTATGCCCATTTTCCGCACTGTATCCTGATAAAGCAGGTTCAGGCTGCTGCCGCCGTCCATAAGGACTCTAGTGAGGTGAAATCCGTCAATGATTTGGTCTAGAACCAATGCGGCGAATCCGCCATGGCAGATGCTAGTGGGGTGGTCCCTTCGATCAAAAGTGATCGGGCAGGAGGACCATGGGTTGAACTTTGGGGCGACTGGCTCCAACGCGTATACGTCCCTGAGTGCACGCTTCCGCTCCCTTTTGGGGATGTGGGTTGCGTATATCATCTTCACTGTCCGCACTTGTGGGGGAAGCCCTTCTGTCCACTACTGTTCAGCGGCCGGGGATCCTCCTCCTCGTCGCTGTGCAGCCCCTTGTCTCTGTTTTCGGCATTTAACTTGCCGGCCTGCTTGAACACCCAACAATCCCTGTTGGTGTGATTGGCTGGTTTTTCGGGGGTGCCATGTATCTGGCACGAGCGATCGAGTATACGGTCCAAACTGGACGGGCCTAGAGTGTTCCTCTTAAATGGCTTTTTCCGCTGACCGGGCTTAGAGCCTCTGAATCCGGCATTAACTACCGTATCTTCAGCGTTGTCGCTGTTAATGCGGCGCTTGTGCTTGTTGCGACGCGACCTGCCATTGCTGTCCTTGGTATCCGAATTACCAGGGCTCTTGGTCATGTTATTGCTATGAGCCAGCCAGCTGTCTTCTCCCGTGCAAAAGTGGGTCATGAGTGTCGTGAGGGCTGCCATAGATTTCGGCTTTTCCTGTCCAAGGTGCCGGGCAAGCCACTCGTCACGGATGTTATGCTTGAAGGCTGCTAGGGCCTCTGCGTCCGGACAGTCGATGATTTGATTTTTCTTGGTTAGGAACCGTGTCCAGAATTGTCTGGCAGATTCTTCTGGCTGCTGAATTATGTGGCTCAGGTCATCGGCGTCTGGTGGTCGCACATAGGTGCCCTGGAAATTGTCAAGGAATGCGGCTTCCAGGTCCTCCCAATAACCAATTGATTCTGCTACGCTGTTAAGCCAATGCCGAGCTGGTCCTTTAAGCTTGAGTGGGAGGTATTTGATGGCGTGTAGATCATCGCCACGGGCCATGTGGATATGAAGGAGATAGTCATCGATCCATACCGCAGGATCTGTTGTGCCATCGTATGATTCAATGTTTACGGGTTTGAAACCCTCTGGGATTTGATGATCCATTACTTCATCTGTGAAGCATAGTGGGTGTGCGGCACCTCTGTACTGGGCTATATCACGACGTAGCTCAAATGAGCTTTGTCTGCTGTGTTCGGCCCGGCCGGATTTACTGTATCCGGCATGACGGTTATTGTCTCGTGTCGTGGGGCACCCGCGCGATCCGTAGATCGATATTGTTTGCCTTGCCCTGTCCTCCAACTATCTCGCAGGTCTAGCGCATTTCCCAGTGCCTTGGTATTTTTTGAGTGACACCGGGGTGCGCTTGAGTGGAGGGCCGGAAGGCCTCCCTGTCGCGGCCGCGAGGTGGCCGGTCAGCCGCATCATGCGCTGGTGATGTAGGTTTGAGTGCTTCCTCCTCTAAACGGGGTAGCAACCTGCGCTTTGGGTAGCTTTTGGAGGGGCGTTTGAGTTCGTATTCCTCGGCCGCAAGGACTTCCGTCCATCTTTCGGCTAGCAAGTCTTGATCAGCTCTAAGATGTTGCTATTTTTTCTTGAGGCTGCTCGCCGTGGCCATAAGCCTACGCTTAAAATGCTCTTGTTCGATGAGATCCCCAGGCACGACGAATTCGTCGTCGCCGAGGCTTGCCTCGTCTTCGGAGGGAGGCATGTAATTATCATCCTCTTCCTCTCTGTCTGCCGCTCTCTCAGGGGGGTTGGCTTCTCCATCCTCCTGCGCTGAATCTTGCTGGAGGGAGTTGTCTTCGGCACTGTCCGGGGTGTTATTATCTCCCGTGCCGGTATCACCATTTTTGCTTTGGCGGGACTTAGAGCGGCGCCACTGACTCCGGCGCTTGGGTTGCTTCTTGGAGGGGTCATCCCCCGTTGTTCCATCGCCATTGCCTTCTTTGGGTGTATCCACCATATATGTCATATGACGAGGTGGCTTTCCAGTGCCCTATAGGCGCTGGTTCATGTTCGTCTCCTACATCATCATCCATACCGTCGATATCTTCAGAGTCGAAGTCGAGCATGTCGGTTAAATCATCGACAGTGGCTACGAAGTGGGTGGTGGGTGGGTGTCGAATTTCTTCGTCGTCCGCATCCCAATCCTGTTGGCCATAATCTGGCCAGGACTCTTCTGACAAAGAGAGAGACCTTAGTGAATTCAGAATGTCGCCAAAGGGCGAGTGCTGAAAGATATCCGCGGCGGTGAATTCCATGATTGGCGCCTAATCGGATTCGATTGGCAGGGGCGCGGAGGGTTCGGAGTCCGGAAAAGAGTCCGACACCTTGGGGTCACGGGCTTCGCGGAGGATAAGGCTGGTGTTCGGCTTGATCGCCGTTCAGACCGCAGCCCCCGAGGCGGTGTCTAGCCACCCGTCCTCGATCGGCGCAGTTGGCTCCGAGCTAAGGATAGGAGCTGATGCGGGCGCGACCTCCAGGGCACTGTTCGGCGGCAGAGCTAGGTCATACCCATCGTGACAGTGCGGCGCACTCGGCTGTGGCTCGAATCCGTCGAAGATCAAGTCTCCGCGGATGTCCGCCGTGTAGTTCAAACTTCCAAATCTGACCTGATCGCCAGGGACGTAGCTTTCAATCTGCTCCAGATGGCCAAGCGAATTAGCCCGCAGTGCAAAGCCACCGAACACGAAGATCTGTCCGGGGAGAAAGGTCTCACCCTGGACCGCATCGTTGTTGATGATCGGAGGAGCCATCGGGCCTAAAAGTGACGACACAGAGGAACTCTCAATGAAAGCACCAATGTCGGTGTCAAAACCGGCGGATCTCGGGTAGGGGGTCCCGAACTGTGCGTCTAGGCGGATGGTAATAGGAGATAAGGGACACAATGTTTTTACCCAGGTTCGGGCCCTCTCGATGGAGATAAAAACCTACTCCTGCTTGATTAATATTGATGATATGGGTAGTACAAGAGTAGATCTACCACGAGATCAGAGAGGCTAAACCCTAGAAGCTAGCCTATGGTATGATGGTTGTTCGTCCTATGGACTAAAACCCTCCGGTTTATATAGACACCGAAGAGGGCTAGGGTTACACAGAGTCGGTTACAATGGGAGGAGATCTACATATCTGTATTGCCAAGCTTGCCTTCGACGCCAAGGAAAGTTCCATCCGAACACAGGACAAAGTCTTCAATCTTGTATTTTCGTAGTCCAACAGTCCGGCCAGTGGTTATAGTCCGGCTATCCGGACACCCCCTAATCCAGGACTCCCTCAGCGAGCATTCGCAACATATTGAATCAAGGGTCTCAAGATGATAAGGCAAGGACGTCAATGAATATTGCTAGGCATTTGGAATTAACCATAATGCAGGTAGACAAGAATTTCAAGAGCCATAGGCTGCAGAGGATTCTCGAAAGATCGGGTAGTATTTCGAAGAATTTTGCAAGACACATAAACAAATGGGGATGGACGGATCCCCGATAAGTGCGCGGAATTGTTCGTGAGGGTATTAATGCGGAAAAGAGCTGCAAAGCAGTAGGCTCAAAGGATTCTTGGAATATCAGAGAATTTTTCAGGGTATCAACTGATAACAAGGGCAACTGGAAATGAAGGTATGAACGACAAGCGTAAGTAGTTATCGATAAGGATTTATCGGTGGTCGGGAATAGCAAAAGCGGTGGGCACAAAGTCTCGAGAGAACATCAGAGATTATCTTCAGAATCTTCTGGTGCACCAAGTAATCATCTGGAGTGAGGGGATCTCCAGGAGGAAGTAGTTACGAGAACCTAGAGTCAAAGTTAGTAAAATCATATAACCCAAATAGAAGAGAGATCAGAGTCCCAGAGTACAGATGAGGAATAAAAGGTCCTAATACCACCCAATGGCGACGTGGGCTCATAAGCCACACAACCATGTTAGTAAAAGTTTACCAATGACTAGACTCAACTTTGGCCAAGGAGTTGGAAAGGGGGATTCCTACAGGCAGTCAACTCTGATACCAACTTGTGACGCCCTCGATTCAATCGTGCACTAATCATACACGCAAATGTGTACGATCAAGATCAAGGACTCATGGGAAGATATCACAACACAACTCTAGACACAAATTAATATAATACAAGCTTTATATTACAAGCCAGGGGCCTCAAGGGCTCGAATACACAAGAGTCGGCAGATGCAATAATATCTGAGTACAGACATAAATTAAACAAAATTTGCCTTAAGAAGGCTAGCACCGAAGTAGCAATGATAAAAAAAGGCAAGGCCTCCTGCCTGGGACCTCCTAACTACGGTCGAAACGGAATCCTGTTCACCGGGAGGGGTCTGGCGTACCGCAAAACGGAGGAAACAGACTTCTCTTCGACCTCCTACGGTCGAAGCGGGGTCCTGTTCATCGGGAGGGGTGTGGCGTACCGCAAAACAGAGGAAATGGACTTCTCTTCAACCTCCTCCAGCCTCCACCTACGACTGTTCATCCATCGGGAGGGGTGTGGCGTACCACAAAACGGGACTCCACGGGCTACTGTTCATCCACCGTCTACTGCCTCGCTCCATCCTCCACGGTCTACTGTTCATCCACCGTCGACCTCCTCCAGCCTCCACCTACGACTGTTCATCCATGCCGTCTCCCTCCTGCCTCCACCAGCTACTTTGTTCATCCATGGGGTCCTGTTCATCCAGCCTCCACTGGCTACTGTTCAACTAGCCCTCCACGGGGTCCTGTGCATCCAGCCTCCACCGGCTACTATTCAACCATCCCTCCACGGGGTCATGTTCATCCACCCCAACCGGCTCGATCGGGGTCCTGTTCATCCAGCGGCAAACGGCCTGTTCTACCATGGGGTCCTGTTCATCCAACCCCCATCAGGAACTGTTCATCCAACTCCCAACAACGCTCACTGTTCATCACGAGGTTGTAGGTTCGATCGGCTTCAGTTAGCAGCAGTAGCGAAGGAATCGCTCGATCGGGTTCAGTATCTATTGCAAAAGGCAGTGCCTAGGAGGCGCTTAGGCACGCCTAGCCGCTAGGCGATGGCCAAACGCCTCGCCTAGGGCATAAATGGTAGTCAAGGCAGTGCATGCAACAAATTGTTTACCCAAGCGAGAAATCATGCCATATTGCACTGAAATGCCAAACATCACATATTCAAATGGTAGTAGCTGGTAGTTAACTTATTTATCTTCCCTAAATTAACATCAATTCACATATAATAACAGCAAATACACCCTGATAGTAGAATCTATATTAACGCCTAGGCTGCGCCTAGGGCGCTTAAGCACCACCTAGGCACTAGGCGAAGGCTAGCCGCCTCGCTTACGCCTACCACTTTTTCCAACCTTTGGGTTCAGTTAACAGCCAGTGATCGATCGATCGCTCGGGTTCAGTAACGCGTAGCCAGTGGAATCGCTTGGGTTCAGTAGGCGAACGCCTCGCTCAGGTTCAGTTAGAGCCCAACGCCTTGCACCCACGCGCGTACGTGTATGAGAGAAATGCGCAATCCCTCCGTGCATCGCTCGGCCCCCAACCACCCATCGTAACCGGGAACTCCCCGATATTTTCCTCCCCCTTGCTTCTACCATGGTTTTTTCTGTCATGGACGGCCCAAAGAATGTCATGCAGCTGCGTCTCCGGCCCGCCCAGGATGAAAAGTCCATTTTCTGTCATGATTTTTTGTCATAGAAGTAGGAGCCCACCACATCTATGATGATACCAGCTTTTGTCACAATTATCGTCATAGAAGTGTCATAAGCATGATAGAAAAAAATCCATTCGGCCCAAAATGTCATGGATGTGTTTTTTTTGTAGTGCAAGGAGTATTACGAGAAGCATTTATAACAGCTAATTATTCATCAGGAAAACTATCATCAATACGTAGTGGGCCATCAAGCACATTTTCCATTCTAGACAAATTATCAGCTGCGGGATTCTCCGCTTCATTTCTATCAATAATATACAAGTCAAATTCTTGTAGCAAAAGAGCCCACCTAATCATCCTAGGTTTAGCATCTTGCTTTTCCATAAGATATTTAATATCAGCATGAACTGTGTGAACAATTACTTTAGAATCAAAAATATAAGATATGAATTTATCACATGCAAACACAACTACTAAATATTCTTTCTCGGTAGTGGCATAATTTTTTTGAGCATTGTCTAGAGTTTTACTAGCATAATGGATGAAATTCAGTTTCTTATCAACTCTTTGTCCTAGAACAGCACCAACAACATAGTCACTGGCATCACACATAATTTCAAAAGGCAAGTTCCAATCAGGTGGTTGAACAATAGGTGCAGTAGGTTGAGGGGCAACTCTTTGTGCTTCCTATCAAGGTGAAGATAGCCCGAACAAACCCCTCAAAGGCTTTTTTTTCATAGTGACAAGTGACAGTAAACTTCATCACGTAATATAAATGTTTCCTTACCAAATTTCACTCACCAAAGGCACCAGAAAAGAGTCTTGATGACCCACAAGTATAGGGGATCAATCGTAGTCCTTTCGATAAGTAAGAGTATCGAACCCAGCGAGGAGCAGAAGGAAATGACAAGCGATTTTCAGCAAGGTATTTTCTGCAAGCACTGAAATTATCGGTAACAGATAGTTTGATAGCAAGATAATTTGTAACGAGCAACAGGTAGTAATAGTAACAAAGGTGTTGAAAGGTAGCCCAATCCTTTTTATAGCAAAAGACAAGCTGGAACGTTCTCTTATAGCGAGCAAAGTGTTCTTGAGGACACATGGGAATTCATCTAGTCACTTTCATCATGTTTGTTTGATTTACGTTTGTTACTTTAATAATTTGATATATGGGTGGACCGGTGTTTGGGTATTGTTCTTACTTGAACAAGCCTCCCACTTATGATTAACCCCTCTTGCAAGCATCCGCAATTTCGAAAGAAAAATTAAGATAAATCTAACCATAGCCTGAAACATATGAATCCAAATCAGCCCCTTACAAAATAAACTAGGGTTTATGCTACTGTCACTCTAGCAACCCATCATCTAATTACTAGTCCACACTGCCTTCCCTTAGGCCCAGAGATGGTGAAGTGTCATGTAGTTGACGTTCACATAACACCACTAAGGGAATCACAACATACACATCATCAAAGTATCAAACGAATACCAAATTCACATGATTACTTATGACAAGACTTCTCCCATGTCCTCAAGAACAAAATTAACTACTCACAAATCATATTCATGTTCAAGATCAGAGGGGTATTAAATAGCATCAATGATCTGAACATATAATCTTGCACCAAATAAAGCAACTAGTATCAACTACAAGATGTAATCAACACTACTAGCAACCCACATGTATCAATCTGAGGTTTTGAGACAAAGATTGAATATAAGAGATGAACTAGGGATGGATATAAGATGGTGTTGGTGAAGATGTTGATGAAGATTGGTCCTCCCACAATGAGAGGATCGTTGGTGATGACGATGGCTTCGATTTCCCCCACCCGGAGTGAAGTTCCCCTCATGCAATCGCTCTGCTGGAGAGCAAAAGTGCTCCTGCCCAGGTTCCGCCTCAAAACGGCGGCGCTTCGTCCGAAAACCTTCTTCTAATTTTTTTTCCAGGTCAAAATGGCACCATATAGCAAAATATGTGCTTCGGAGGCCTGCTAGGGCCCCACAAGCTTGGGGGCATGCCCTAGGGGTGGGGCGCCCCCCAGGCTTGTGGCTGCCTGGTGTAGCCCCTTCTGTTGATTTCTTCGCCTATATTTTTTATCTATTCCAAAATAATTCTCCATCAATTTTCAGGTCATTTGGAGTTGTGCAAAATAAGTGCCTCCGATATAGCCCTTCCCGATCCAGAATTCCAACTGCCGGCAATCTCCCTCTTCATGTGAATTTGCAAAATAAGAGAGAAAAGGCATAAGAATTGTATCATAAAGTGAAATAACAGTGCATAATGAAACAAATATCAATATGAAAACATGATGCAAAATAGACGTACCAGCCCCTACTGCAAATCCTAGGCAACTAAGCTGGAGACGCGCCATGATTTATAAGGGTAGAGAATATATGTTAATGTTGCCCAAAAAGAAGTATTAAATAGCACTATTTTCGCATTGTAGACAACTAAGTTGTCTTGGTCGGGTTCGATTCCCACCTCTCCCATATCTAATGATGCTGAAAATATATTTGATTCGTGTCTCTTTTTTAAGGAGATTGTTGAGCCGGCTCGCTAGGAGTCGCACGCGAGCGCCAGGAGTGCAAAGCGGCGTTGAAATCGCCAAATAGGAGCTCCCTATGATCCAACGGCCAGGAGAACACAGTCGGATGGCTGGCGGGCCGACTGATCTTTGTCAAAGATCAGCCCTAGCAGTCGCCATATTTAGAAAAAAAAAACACTTAACATATTTTTTTCAGGAGATTATTGGGCCGGCTCGCTAGGAGTTGTGTGTGAGCGCCACGAGCGCTAAGCGGCGCTGAAATCGCCAAATAGGAGCTCCCTGTCATCTGACGGCAAGGAGAACACAATCGGATGGTTGGCGGGCCGGCTGATCTTTGTCAAAGATCAGCCTAACAGTCGCCATATGGAAAAAAACGCTTTACAAAATACATTTTTAAAAAATGCTATTCTTGTATTTGAAAAATGTATACATATATGAAAAAATATTTCTGATGTATAAAAAAATATGTATAACATGAAAGAAAAAATAGAAATATTTATGATGTATACAAAAAAATGTGTATCATGTGTACAAAAAAATGTTTATCATGTGTACATAAAATGTTAATCACGTGTACGAAAAAATGTTTGTGGCAATTAAAGAATGTCACACATTTCAAAAATAATGACGTGATATTTTTTTAAATGTTTATATGTTGTAAAAAATATTTATGAAAATGAAACAAAATGTTACGTACATTCAGAAAAATGTACGTCACATTTAAAAAAAATCTCAACCAAAAAAAGTGTTTGTGACATTTTCCAAAAAAAATTATACAATGTACAAAAAGTGTTTACATAGTTAAAAAGATGTTTATTATCATTCAATTTTTTTAACATGTATCTGAAAATTATATGCAACACATATTTATGCAATAACTGTTAAACATCCTTTTGAAAAATACATTCAAAACATGTTTTTGCAAAAATGGATAAACATGCACTTGAAAATGTTAAATGTGTATAATTTGTTTTACATGTATATGAAAAATGTACAAAAGTAGAAATGTGTTGGAAAAAATAATAAAAGCAGACATGTTTAAAAACAAAAAATCAAAGCAAATTGACAAAACAGAAAAAGAAAAGTGAAGAAACAAGAAATAAGCAAGGAAAAACATAGAAAATCAAAGTATACAAAAATCCAAAGAATACCATATAAAACAAATAAAACTGGAAAAATAACAAAGAAAAAAGAAAAAATGAGTGCAAATTGTTGCAAAAACAAAGCAAAACCAAAATGTAATGAAGAATAAAGAAAATTGTAGAAAACCGTCGAAAAAAACAAAGAAACCCGAATGAAAACAACAGAAAACAAAAATAAAAAAAGAAAAAAAACTAACTGTTGTGCCAGAACATTTCCGGCACCCCCTAGAATTACCAGACGGTCTGAAACATTTCCGTTATGATGGTTTTCCCCGAAAAAAATTTCGGTTTCTCCGAAACACTTCAGTTCTGAAACACTTTCGCTGTGTCCGAAACTTTCGACTCTCTCGGACTCCCTGTCTAGTACTCAGCAGATAGATGACCGGATTGTGATTTGGACAAACTCATCAAACAATGCATGTTTACTTTCCATGAATGAACCTCTCCGAACTATGGATCTTAAGAACAAATGGAGCTGTTGTTGCACATAACCAACAAACAAGATTAGAAAGGACCACACAGCTAAAATTTGAAGCCACATAGCTAAACTCATGATCATCAACTAAATACTGGCAAAACAAAAGAGAGCCACCAAATCAGTGTTGATGTCAGATGCTTCATCTAAGAGAAATGCAGCTAGCAATGAAGTGAATAAGATGCTCCAGTATATCAGAATGAAATCTAGCTAGTGTCTGCTCAAACAAGACATCAAAACAAAAAGAAGGCAGCTTATGTACAAAACCTGAAAACAATGTAATGTGCATAAACTAGTCTTCTTCATGTAGTGCTGTTGGATAAAATCTGAATTTTGTTCATACATTACAAATTCTTTTTCCTGCTCCATGGCCAACACTGAAAAAAGCACAAGTGCCAGCACGATCGTCAGCTCACAGCAAGAACCTGCTACATTTTGCATTTGTATCAAGTGCATAGCCTAAGGGAACCACAAGATCATCAACTCATTACAAAAGGAATGAAAGATCATCAACTCATTTAGCAAGAACCACTGCATTTTTCATCATCTAAAAGGAATGGAAGATCATTCAACTCTTTGCAAGAACCCCTACAGTTAAATGCTTCATCCAGGAAAGCACCACAGAAATGAATGCCAGAAGAGTGACACTCAAACGACTACTACAAACGCTGCACGCAACACTTTCCACAGTTCTCAATCATAGAACCCCCCTGTGCCATTGACAGAACAGAGCAAGTTTAGCTAGCAGAAGAAGCACGAGGGCTGCTGAGTTTTCTGAACCCATATCTATATACTCCCTCCGTCCGGAAATACTTGTCATCAAAATAGATCAAAATGGATGTATCTAGAACTAAAATACATCTAGATACATCTATTTCAATGACAAGTATTTCCGGACGGAGGGAGTACATGCAAAAGTAGGCGTCCAGTTCTGCTGTCATTGTGTCCGAGGTGGCCAAACTTCTGAGGAGGTTCAACTATCAGGACTCCTGCTCTGATCTTTCTCTACTGTGAGTAGACATCCGGGTGTCGCAGCTCATCATAGGCTGAATTAACAGAAATAATAAGGCAGTTAGGCAGCAGACCAATAATCAATAACAATATAATGACAAGATCAAGAAGTCAAAACCTGAAACAATATAATATGCAAGGAATTAAGCTTTTATGCACTATCTATTGTAGGATACTATCTGAATTTTGTTAACAGGTTAGAAACATAGTATCTTCTCTGCAAAGATGAAACGAGATGACTGATCTTGATTTGGCTTTTTAGGTTCCATAATTTCTACCAGCGGCAAAATGGTACGATATGGACGAACTGAATTATCTGAATCAAGAAAAGAAATTTGGAACTAGTAGTTTCTACTAGCTTCAGAGTTCAGACCATCATTTACAGTGTGTACACAGACTGATAAATCCACATGGCATTGGCACCTATTGTTCCCATTCAACTACTTTTGCTTTTACAACAGTTTCAGACGAGTCCCAAGTCCTAACAAAACCTATCATAATATCCTTTTTCCAAGCATGATCAGATTAGCACCTCACTAACAAAGACTCTAAGTAAAACGTTCATGCTGTAAACAGTATCTAAAAGTTCAGTAAATTATTTTGTCAGACTATAACACTTTAAATAAACTGTTTTTGAAGCACTTCAGAGTTCAGACCAATATTTACACTGTACACAGACTGATAAATCGACATGGCATTGGCACCTACTGTTCCCATTCAACTACTTTTACTTTTCTACAACAGTTTCAGAAAAGTTCCAAGTCCTAACAAAACCTATCATGATCAGATTAGCACCCCACTAACAAAGACTCTAAGTAAAATGTTGATGCAGTAAACAGTATCTAAAAGAACAGAACCAGAGATTTCTCTCGGGCGAATGAAATTAACACAAATCACAATCTCGGTGCAAATAAACGACACCCAATTCGCCTCGGGTCATGGCGAACTCACCGGAATCGGGGCAGCAAAGCCAGGCTGAGGCATGTCCGGCCCTCTGAGGGGGATGGGCTCGACGGTCCAGTGCATCATGGTGCTGACGTTGTCGACGTCGTCCACGGTGACGCCGTTGTTCCAGCGGAGGTACTTGCTGGTGTGCTTGCCGTTGGCGCGGAGGTAGCGGCCGCCGACGTTGCGGAGCAGGACGTCGTTCCCGAAGCCCGTCGCGGTGGCCCGCCACATGATGGCCGGCACCACTGGCTGGTCGTAGTCGCGCTGCTCGGCGCGGAAGCCGAGGTGGGCGAGCGGCGCCGGCGTGGCCGTGGCGGCGAGGTAGCGGCCGTAGGCGGCGCTGTAGAGGAGCAGGTACGGCACATCGCCCTGGTAGATGTGCACCGCCCACGCCGCCTTCAGCGACTCGCGGCGCTCGCGGAGGGAGACGCTCTTCCCGTCGCTGTCGGCGTTGAGGTACGTGCCGTGCACGCAGCTCCGCAGCCACACGTGCTGCCTGTCGTGGAACCTGTCCATCGGTCGCCGGCGCTGGAGAGCAGAGGCGGTGGGCGCTGCTGCGCGGTGGCGAGACGTGGGTTTCTTGGCGCTGCGGCGAGCTCTGGTGGCTGTTGGTTGCGGCGGTTACGCTGGGCGCCAAGGCGAAGGCGGGGGTATTTCAAGGTGCCTGACCCCATCGCCGTCCAGGGCCTCGGGCCTCGGGCCTGCGGGTTGTTTCCTCGGCCCGGCCCACGCTCCAGAGCCTCTCACACAGGCCCGCACGGGTTCCATCCTTCCCCAAACAGACGCGCCGCGGCGGCGGCCGTGGTCGGCAGCACCTCTCCTTCCCTTCATCCAGTGGACTGCCTTCATCGGCGAGCCTCTCCCTCCGCGCTGCCCCAGCGCGCAGTTGCGGCCACGAAGCGGCCGGCGGCATTGCTCCCTTGTTGCGCTGTTCCGGCGAGCGCACGTATGCCGTCACGCCCGGCCGGCGCAAGGGGAGCGAGGCAGCGCGACGGCACGGAGGAGACTGCGAGGATTTGCTGCTTGCTATTCATCGGCTAGCGCTTGGAAGGGTCCACCCGGCGTTTTAGTTGCGCTACGCGGTGTCCTCTGCTCGCAATGCTGCGTGTGTTGTGCTCAATGACAACACGATGGAGTTAATTGCACAGAGATACCACAATTGGGACATTGGGTGCGGATTGGTGCCACTTTTCGTAATTTTTACATGTCAATATCATATTTAGGACAATCTGTTGCAAAATAGTCTAAACCGCGTATAATAGTGTATTGATGGTGTATCTGACGGTTGAGGCCTAGGACAATCTGTTGCAAAATAGTCTAAACCGCGTATAATAGTGTATTGATGGTGTATCTGACGGTTGAGGCCCGCCTGTCAGGTGCTGACGTGGCTTGTTCTTTTGCAAAAAAGACCTTAACTTTTTATTTAATCACGCATCCATCCCATATTAGCCGAAAAAGGGCCTGCCAGAAAAAAATTTCCGACAAAACTACTGCACGTGCGATGATTCGAACCCGCGGCTGGGGTTTCCAAGCGTGCGGGCGTTGCCACCACGCTGCAGCTCCGTTTACATCCTATTGCACACGTGCCTGCTTTTATAACTAGCCGTGTTCAGTTTTTTTTCGTATATGTTATTTTTTCGTGTCTCTTTTAGCTTTCCTCATATTTTGGGTATTCATCGAACATTATAGCCCGGCGATACTGCAGCCTTTGCTTCATAAGGCACACATATAGGTTCTTTTTCGTGTCTCTTTTAGCTTTTCTCATATTTTGGGTATTTTTCGTACCGTATAGCCCGGTGCTACTGCACGCTTTGCTTCATATGGCACACATATAGCCCTTTATACTTTGGATCATTTCGTTATTTTTTCGTATATGTTCTTTTTTCGTGTCTTTTTTAGCTTTTCTCATATTTTTGGTATTCTTCTGACCGTATAGCCCAGAGCTACTGCACGCTTTGCTTCATACAGCACACATATAGTCCTTTTATACTTCGGATCATTTCATTATTTTTTCATATATGTTTTTTTCATGTTTCTTTTAGCTTTTCTCAGATTTTCCGGTGAGCGGCGCGGGTTGGGGCAACGGCCCGGCGTGGCTACTGCTCCGGCTGTGGGCGGCGGCGGTGGCGAGGTGGCACGGCTCTCTAGGTGTGGAGGCTTCCATTCGTCGTGCCGGCATCACGACAGCTCGGCGGGCAGGCTGCGGCGACAGCTGGCTTTTCGGCGTCGGCTCGTTTCGACCTTCGATCCCTCAGCTTGTCGTCTGGCCGTTATCTTCGTCGAAGGGTTGGCCCTCCCCCCAACTGTGGTCCGTCACTCGTCTCGCACCCGGTAGCATGACCGAGCTCGTCTCATGCCCGGCAGCACGAGGGGCCGCCCCAAAAATATGATACGCACACTGCCTATGGCCCGAAGAATACCCAAAATCCGAGAAGCTAAAAGAGACACGAAAGAAAACATATACAAAAAAAAGATCCGAAGTATAAAAGATTATACATGTGCCATATGAAGCAAAAGGTGCAGTAGTGCCGAGCTATACAACCCGAAAAATACCCAAAATCTGAGAAAAGCTAAAAGAGACACGAAAAAATAACGAAATGATCCGAAGTATAAAAGGCTATATGTGTGCCATATGAAGCAAAGGGTGCAGTAGCGCCTGACTATACGGTCCGAAGAATACCTAAAATATGAGAAAACTAAAAGAGACGCGAAAGAAAAGATATGTGAAAAAATAACGAAATGATTCGAAGTATAAAAGGCAATATGTGTGCCATATTATGAAGGAAAGGGTGCAGTAGCGCCGGGCTATACGGTCCGAAGAATACCTAAAATATGAGAAAAGCTAAAAGAGATACGAAAAAAAGGTATGTACGAAAAAAAAAACTAAACGAAGCAACGTATAAAAAGAAAGCACGAGTGCCACAAGAAGAGCGGAGTGGCAGTGCCCGCACGCTTGGAACGCAGCCTCGCGGGTTCGATTCCTCGCCGCGCGCGAGCATGTAAAAGTTTCGTCGGTGTTTTTTCGGGCAGGCCCTTTTTATGGCTAACAAGGGATGGTTGTGTGATTAAATAAAAAGTGAAGGTCTTTTTTGCAAAAGAACAAGCCACGTCAGCACCTGACACGCAGGCCCAGCTGTCAGATACACCATCAATACACTGTTATACACGGTTTAGACTATTTTGCAACATACTGCCCCAAATATGGTATTGACATAAAAAAATTACGAAAAGTGGCACCAATCCACATCCAATGCCTCAATTGTGGTATCTCTGTGCAATTAACTCAACACGATGCCTGGTGCTGGTGTCTCACTTTTTAGTGTTTCACTGAACTCTTGAATGGTTTTTTTGAACCAACACTGAACTCTTGAATGTTAATTACTCAACTTTACCTCTTAGTATGGCTAACAAGGGATGGTTGTGTGATTAAATAAAAAGTGAAGGTCTTTTTTGCAAAAGAACAAGCCACGTCAGCACCTGACACGCAGGCCCAGCTGTCAGATACACCATCAATACACTGTTATACACGGTTTAGACTATTTTGCAACATACTGCCCCAAATATGGTATTGACATAAAAAAATTACGAAAAGTGGCACCAATCCACATCCAATGCCTCAATTGTGGTATCTCTGTGCAATTAACTCAACACGATGCCTGGTGCTGGTGTCTCACTTTTTAGTGTTTCACTGAACTCTTGAATGGTTTTTTTGAACCAACACTGAACTCTTGAATGTTAATTACTCAACTTTACCTCTTAGTATGGGGAGGAACACTTTAGTGAACACCCCAGACTAGAATGGCAGATGCGAGCCTTCCGCGAGGTCCTAGATTATTGCTCATTCCAAGATTTGGGATGGAGAGGAGTCCCTTTTACTTGGGATAATAGACAACAGGGCAGTTCAAATGTTAAAGCTCGTCTCGACAGGGCGCTAGTCAATAATGATTTCTTGCACTTGTTTGAACATACAAGTGTGAAGCACATCAGCTCAACTGCTTCGGACCACTGCTATGTGTTGTAGAGTGGAACCCTAAGTAGAGATCTTTCACGAATTGGAGAGGGAATCCCCAAAAACAAGATGAACACAAGAGAGAAAACACTCAAGAACAAGTCCAATCACACACCCACTAGACTCACAAGCACACAAGATCCACAAAGGTACAAGAACAACAAAGGGAAAGATACAAGGTAAAGTTCATCCCAAATCCAAAGGAGATGAGGTCTTGATGATCCTATGATGGGGATCCTTCTCCAAGAGGAGGGCTTGATCTCCAAAAGGAGTTTCTCCAAGAGGAGGTCTTGTACTCCAATGGAGTCTTCTCTCTCAAGAGGAATCCCACAAGGGGAGGTACATGAGCTAAGCTCTATGATTTCTATCTATTCTTAGCCCACCCTAGAAAGGAGGTGGAGGTGGTCTATTTATAGTCTAAGCCACGAAGGGGTAAGTGGGAAAGGGATACATGGCCAAAGGCCCGCGGCTGCGCACATAGGCGGGGCGGTAGTACCGGACATCGGGCGGTAGTACCGCTTGTAGGCGGTAGTACCGCTTGGTGTGGGCGGTAGTACCGCTCATCCCGGACTTGGCTAATCCGCTTCTTCCGTCTTCTCTTCCATGCTTCCCTCGCGGATGGTGTAGGTATTCCTTGGCGCTTGCACTCCTCCTCGACGTCTGTAGCGTTCCGATAATACCTATGCATGCACACGAGAGGGGTGTCAAGTAGTATACCATCCTCGAAGGGGTCAAGTGAACACGTGTAAATGAGGTGATTCACCTTTATGTGTGTGAAGTAGATGTCGCACGTGTCACTTGCCAAATGGACTCTTGACATGGTGATGTCCGTAGGTTGCTCCGCATCATCTGGTATCAGCGTTCCGAGTTTCACCATTTCGGCCATAACTTTCGCTCCCGGAGTCCGATTTTCGCGTTCTTTAGCTCGTTGAGTAGCTATTGACATCCCCCATCCATATAGATAGGCTGCAACACCATTTGACTCCATCAAAATTTTCAAAATTTGGAAAGTTTGCCTAGGCCCTCCACCATATCATCCGCATAGCCCCCACCGACCACCGCAACCTAACCCAATTTTTGCTCCTTATAGCATTTGTGGTTGCTTGAGTGGTGCCTTGAGTATCCTAAGGTGTTTCGGCTACTTAGGGACGGTCGCTTCGTCATCATCCACCACCACCACTTCCGCATTGCCAACTCCGGAGCCACCAACGCATTTTGCTACCACCATTTGACATTTGCCTTTGGCGATTTTGAGTTTGCAGTTTTTACCGTTTCCTAAGGTGTTTCGGCTACTTAGGGACGGGTCTACATCATCTTGGTATCTACATCAAGAACACCGCCACTCATCATCGCCACGAGGTCGTCTTCGACACCAACCACTTCGCCATTTTGACACCCTATCTGTAAGCAAGAACGGTAACCTCTATAACATCTTGGTATCATGAGCCACGTTTCTCATGAAATTGGAGCCCCCCTTCTTGTTCTCTAGCCTAATTTTGTTGTGTTCTTCCCCAATTTTGAAAATTCCCCACCAAAAATGGCCCCAAATTTTTTTGTGATTTGTTGTTTTGATGATGTTTTGTTGATTTTGATCCATGGATTTGCTTGGTTTCGAGTGGATCTAGCATCTCCCCAAGTTTCCCCACCTTCCATCCACGAATTTAGTCAAATTTTGCCATCGAGATCATCCTTTTCCGCCCCATAACCGCGCCCCGATTCAATCTGCGAATTTTCCCGACACCAGCGGTACTACCGCCCCCTCCTAGCGGTACTACCGCTTAGCACCTCCAAGCGGTACTACCGCCCTTCCAAGCGGCACTACCACTCCTCCCAGCTCCAGATTTTGCAAAAAAACCCGACACGAGCGGTACTACCGCCCATCCCAAGCGGTACTACCTCTTACAAGCGGTACTACCGCCCTTCCAAGCGGTACTACCGCCCCTCCCAGTTTCAGCGTTCTGAGTTTCACCGTTTTGGACATAACTAATTCATCCGGAGTCCGTTTTTGACGTTCTTTAGCTCGTTTTGAAGCTATTGACATCCTCCTTCCCACAAAAATACCACCACCATCATTTGACTCCATCAAGTTTTCAAAATGTGGAAAGTTTGCCTAGGCCCTCCATATCATCCGCATAACCACCACCAACTTCCGCAACCTAACCATTATTGTTCCCCTTAGCATTTGAGGTTGTTTGAGTTGTGATTCGAGTCTCCTAAGGTGTTTCGCCTACTTAGGGACCATTGCTTCAACTCTGACACCGTGTATAGTCCACCACCATAACCTCCACTTCCGCATTGCGTACTCCAAAACCCATCATTGCATTTCTGCAAAACCACCACCGCTTTCCCGCTACCACCATTTGACATTTGTCATTTGAGATTTTGAGTTCGCGGTTTTTCCATTTCCTAAAGTGTTTCGGCTACTTAGGGACGAGTCTCCATCATCTTGGTATCTACATCAAGAACACCGCCACTCATCATTGCAAAGGACGGTAACCTCGACGACACCATTGTATATTCCCCTTGCATTTGCATTGATAACCCCTAGCCCATTTTTGCGTCACTTGCCTATCGATACTAGCCTTTGAGTATTGCCGGCAATGTTACTTGTGCACATTAGTGATCATCGATCTACACCTCCCGTTGCATAAATACCACATCATCTTGGTATCATCATATCATCCTTTGTGTCACAAGATTGTTCCCGCATATACACAATTGCTATCTTGGTTTGTGCATTTCGCATTGTGGCCATATAAAAAAAGAGAATAAAGCTTTTAAGCAAAAGAGAAGAGCAAAGAAGCTTGTAAGAAATAGCCATAACATCTTACCACATTGCATAAGATTGTCATATCCGATCATCTTGAGAGAAACACCGGGAACCATACATAATAGCATACTTGGGATAGAAAGTTTATCCATTTTTGCATCTTATAGGTTGTGCACAAGTGTCGTATCCGCCTATTGAGCAATCGTGCTAGTGTCTCTCTTGAGTTGTGCAACACGAGCGTTTTCCGTGGATTCCACATTTTGAGCTCATTCCTTGGTTGCACGACCCCATTTATCTATCCGTGTGTGTGTTTCCGTGTGCCACATATTGCTATTGGTCTACTTGTTTCACTTGCGAATTTGTGAATCTTTTTCAACATTATTGACTCTTGCTAACATTTTGCATCAAATTTTTGTGCCGCTATCCTCACCGAGATCCACCATAAGCTTTACATGATAGGTGTGAGTGAACAAGTCCGGAACCAATTCCACTATTCTTTCATCTCACATTGAGTGAAAACGGGATACATCCTCAACTTTGGGAAAAGGTAACTTGGTATTGTTTATCTCATTTCCTACTCACCTTTACTCGAGTCTTGTGATGGATATGCAAGGCATTTCACCTTCGGTCTACAACAACAACGACGAGTTCGATGCCACGAACAACTCCAACGACGCCAAGATGGATGATCAAATGAAGGAGCTCAAGGTCCTCATCAAGTCCTACAAGCGGTCTTCCTCATCTTCGAGAAGACGCTCAAGAGCACATGCTTCCGAGCTACCATCTTCGGAAAGATCACATCGGCATCGACACCATCACCACCAAGAACATGAAGGTCAAGAGCTCGACACCAACAACCGCTCCACGACTTCACCCTCTCCCTTGGCATCTTCGCCAAGCGACTTCAAGGCACTTCGCCTATGGACATACGGCATCTTCGCCAACAAGAACCCCAAAGCTACACTCAAGAGAAGCTCCCCAAGCTCAAGTCCGTGACTTCCACGAGCTACTACGACCTCGACATCAACCACGCCATTCCTTTCTGTGGGACTCAAGAACCCGAGGAGTATCTCGAGTGGGAGCGCCTAATGGACGATGATGTCTACTACACAACCTTCTTCTTGTAGACATTGTTGGGCCTTCAAGTGCAGAGGTTTGTAGGACAGTAGCAAATTTCCCTCAAGTGGATGACCTAAGGTTTATCAATCTGTGGGAGGCGTACGATGAAGATGGTCTCTCTCAAGCAACCCTGCAACCAAATAACAAAGAGTCTCTTGTGTCCCCAACACACCCAATACAATGGTAAATTGTAGAGGTGCACTAGTTCGGCGAAGAGATGGTGATACAAGTGCAATATGGATGGTAGATATAGGTTTTTGTAATCTGAAAATATGAAAAAAGCAAGGTAACTAATGGTAAAAGTGAGCGTAAACGGTATTGCAATGCTAGGAAACAAGGCCTAGGGTTCATACTTTGACTAGTGCAAGTTCTCTCAACAATAATAACATAATTGGATCATATAACTATCCCTCAACATGCAACAAAGAGTCACTCCAAAGTCACTAATAGCGGAGAACAAACGAAGAGATTATGGTAGGGTACGAAACCACCTCAAAGTTATTCTTTCCAATCAATCCATTGGGCTATTCCTATAAGTGTCACAAACAGCCCTAGAGTTTGTACTAGAATAACACCTTAAGATACAAATCAACCAAAACCCTAATGTCACCTAGATACTCCAATGTCACCTCAAGTATCCGTGGGTATGATTATACGATATGCATCATACAATCTCAGATTCATCTATTCAACCAACATATAGAAACTGAAAGAGTGCCCCAAAGTTTCTACCAGAGAATCAAGACGAAAACGTGTGCCAACCCCTATGCATAGGTTCATGGGCGGAACCCGCAAGTTGATCACCAAAACATACATCAAGTGAATCATGTGATATCCCATTGTCACCACAGATACGCACGGCAAGACATACATCAAGTGTTCTCAAATCATTAAAGACTCAATCCGATAAGATTAGTTCAAAGGGAAAACTCAATCCATTACAAGAGAGTAGAGGGGGAGAAGAAACATAAGATCCAACTATAATAGCAAAGCTCGCGATACATCAAGATCGTGCCAAATCAAGAACACGAGAGAGAGAGAGAGATCAAACACATAGCTACTGGTACATACCCTCAGCCCCTCGTCATGGAGAGCGCCGGGATGATGAAGATGGCCACCGGTGAGGGTTCCCCCCTCCGACAGGGTGCCGGAACAGGGTCCTGATTGACTTTTGGTGGCTACAGAGGCTTGTGGCGGCGGAACTCCCGATCTATTCTCGTCTCTGGAAGTTTTAGGTACGTGGGTATATATGGGTGAAAGGAGTACGTCGGTGGACCTCCAGGGGGCCCATGAGGCAGGGGGCGTGCCCTAGGGGGGTGGGCGCGCCCCCACCCTCGTGGCCACCTCCCTTCTTTCCTGACGTGCACTCCAAGCTTTTCCGGTAGCTTTCCTTCCAAAAATAACTTCTCCAGTTGGTTTCATTCCGTTTCGACTCCGTTTGATATTCCTTTTCGTCGAAACACTGAAATAGGCAAAAAAACAGCAATTCTGGGCTGGGCCTCCGGTTAATAGGTTAGTCCCAAAAATAATATAAAAGTGGATAATAAAGCCCAATATTGTCTAAAACAGTAGATAATATAGCATGGAGCAATCAAAAATTAAAGATACGTTGGAGACGTATCAAGCATCCCCAAGCTTAATTCCTGCTCGTCCTCGAGTAGGTAAATGATAAAAAAGATAATTTTTGATGTAGAATGCTAGTTGACATAATTTCAATGTAATTCTTCTTAATTGTGGTATGAATATTCAGATCCATAAGATTCAAGACAAAATTTCATATTGACATAAAAATAATAATACTTCAAGCATACTAACAAAGCAATTATGTCTTCTCAAAATAACATGGCCAAAGAAAGTTATCCCTACAAAATCATATAGTCTGGCTATGCTCTATCTTCACCACACAGAGTATTTAAATCATGCACAACCCCGATGACAAGCCAAGCAATTGTTTCATACTTTTGACATTCTCAAACTTTTTCAATCTTCACGCAATACATGAGCGTGAGCCATGGACATAGCACTTTATGTGGAATAGAAGGGTGGTTGTGGAGAAGACAAAAAGGAGAAGATAGTCTCACATCAACTAGGCGTATCAACGGGCTATGGAGATGCCCATAAATAGATATCAATGTGAGTGAGTAGGGATTGCCATGTAACGGATGCACTAGAGCTATAAGTATATGAAAGCTCAACAAAAGAAACTACGTGAGTGTGCATCCAACTCGCTTGCTCACAACAAAGACCTAGGGCAATTTGAGGAAGCCCATCATTGGAATATACAAGCCAAGTTCTATAATGTAAAATTCCCACTAGTATATGAAAGTGACAAAATGAGAGACTCTCTATCATGAAGATCATGGTGCTACTTTGAAGCACAAGTGTGGTAAAAGGATAGTAACATTGTCCCTTCTCTCTTTTTCTCTCATGTTTTTTTATTTGGGCCTTTTCTCTTCTTTTTTATGGCCTCTTTTTTTTCGTCCGGAGTCTCATCCCGACTTACGGGGGAATCATAGTCTCCATCATCCTTTCCTCACTGGGACAATGCTCTAATAATGATGATCATCACACTTTTATTTACTTACAACTCAAGAATTACAACTCGATTCTTAGAACAAAATATGACTCTATATGAATGCCTCCGGCGGTGTACCGGGATGTGCAATGACTCATGAGCGACATGTATGAAAGAATTATGAAAGGTGGCTTTGCCACAAATACGATGTCAACTACATGATCATGCAAAGGAATATGACAATGATGGAGCGTGTCATAATAAACAGAACGGTGGAAAGTTGCATGGCAATATATCTCGAAATGGCTATGGTAATGCCATGATAGGTAGATATGGTGGCTGTTTTGAGGAAGGTATATGGTGGGTGTATGATACCGGCGAAAAGTGCGCGGTATCAGAGAGGCTAGCAATGGTGGAAGGAGGAGAAGTGCGTATAATCCATGGACTCAACATTAGTCATAAAGAACTCGTATACTTATTGCGAAAATCTACAAGTTATCAAAGCAAAGTATTACGCGCATGCTCCTAGGGGGATAGATTGGTAGGAAAAGACCATCACTTGTCCCCGACCGCCACTCATAAGGAAGACAATCAATAAATAAATTATGCTCCGACTTCATCACATAACGGTTCACCATACATGCATGCTACGGGAATCACAAACTTTAACACAAGTATTTCTCAAATTCACAACTAATCAACTAGCATGACTCTAATATCACCATCTTCATATCTCAAAACAATTATCAAGCATCAAACTTTTCTTAGTATTCAACACACTCATAAGAATTCTTACAAATCTTGTATGCCTAGCATATTAGGATTATTTAATAAAATTACCATGCTATTTAAGACTCTCAAAATAATCTAAGTGAAGCATGAGAGATCAATAGTTTCTATAAAACAAATCCACCACCGTGCTCTAAAAGATATAAGTGAAGCACTAGAGCAAATGACAAACTACTCTGAAAGATATAAGTGAAGATCAATGAGTAGTATGCAACTATGTGAAGATTATCCCATTTAATAATTTCAGATCTTGGTACTTTATTCAAACAGAAAGTAAAGCAAAATAAAATGGCATGACGCTCCAAGCAAAACACATATCATGTGGTGAATAAAAATATAGCTCCAAGTAAAGTTACCGATGAACGAAGACGAAAGAGGGGATGCCATCCGGGGCATCCCCAAGCTTAGACGCTTGGTTATCCTTGAATATTACCTTGGGGTGCCTTGGGCATCACCAAGCTTAGGCTCTTGCCACTCCTTGTTCCATAGTCCATCGAATCTTTACCCAAAACTTGAAAACTTCACAACACAAAACTTAACAGAAAACTCGTAAGCTCCGTTAGTATAAGAAAATAAATCACCACTTAGGTACTGTAATGAACTCATTATTTATTTATATTGGTGTTAAACCTATTGTATTCCAACTTCTCTATGGTTTATAAACTATTTTACTAGCCATGGAGTCATCAAAATAAGCAAGCAACACAATGAAAACAGAATCTGTCAAAAACAGAACAGTCCGTAGTAATCTGTATCAAACGTATACTTCTGGAACTCCAAAAATTCTAAAATAAATTGGTGTACCTGAGGAATTTATCTAGTAATCATCTGCAAAAGGAATCAACTAAATATCACTCTCCAGTAAAAAGTTGAAGCTAATCTCGTGAGCGCTAAAGTTTCTGTTTTTTACAGCATGATCATAAAGACTTCACCCAAGTCTTCCCAAAGGTTCTACTTGGCACAAACACTAATTAAAACATAAAACCACATCTAACCAGAGGCTAGATATATTATTCATTTCTAAACAGAACCAAAAAGCAAGAAACTAAAATAAATTTGGGTTGCCTCCCAACAAGCGCTATCGTTTAACGCCCCTAGCTAGGCATGATGATTTCAATGATGCTCACATAAAGGATGAGAATTGAAACATAAAGAGAGCATCATGAAGAATATTACTAGCACATTTAAGTCTAACCCACTTCCTATGCATACGGATTTTGTGAGCAAATAACTTATGGGAACAATAATCAACTAGCATAGGAAGGCAAAACAAGCATAACTTCAAGATTTTAAGCACATAGAGAGGAAACTTGATATTATTGCAATTCCTACAAGCATATACTCCTCCCTCATAATAATTTTCAGTAGCATCATGAATGAATTCAACAATATAACCAGCACCTAAAGCATTCTTTTTCATGATCTACTTGCATAGAAATTTTATTACTCTCCACATAAGCAAAATTCTTTTCATTCGGAATAGTGGGAGTATCATAAGAGACTTGAATACTATAAATTGTTTCCATATTAAAAGAGTAATGTTCAGAGAAAGGGTACTCATAATCATGACAAGTTTTATAAATGTAATCATCACTACTCTTTATAACATAAGTTTTATCACAATAATCATCATAAGTAGCAACTTTGTTCTCATCATAATCAATTGAAACCTCTTCCGAAATAGTGGATACATCACTAAATAAAGTCATGACCTCTCCAAATCAACTTTCATAAATATTATAAGATTCAACATCCTCCAATATTGTGGGATCACTACATCCTAAAGTTGACACTCTTCCAAACCCACTTTCTTCAATATAATCATCATAGGTAGAAGGCATGCTATCATCATAACAACTTTGCATATCAAAACTTGAGAGGCTAAAAATATCATCTTCATTAAACATAGCATCCCCAAGCTTGGGACAAACATTAATTGCAGAAAATATATTCTCAAATATGTCATCGTCATCAAACATAGCTTCCCCAAGCTTGGGACTTTTCATATCAGAAGCATAGTCACTCTCATCATTAATAGTATGGATAGCACCAATAGTATATCAAACATTATTATCATATTCTTCCAAGCAAGTGCCAAATAGATTTTCAAGATAATAAGAAGTATCATTATCTTCCCAATCATAATCATCACAACAAGCAATAGGCATAACGATATCATCATCAAGTGCATCATCTTCCATAATTATTTTTGATTCGTTTTCATGAGGCACAGCAATAATAGGAGCAATATTATTTGGGAGAGATACCTTTTTACCTCTCTTCCTTTTTCTTTTATTCTTCTTCACCACATCATGTGTGGGTTCAATCTTCTTTTTGGAGCTCCTTATTAATGAGATTGGTTGAATAGAAGGCTCCTCCATGTTACCTGATTCATCATAAGAAATAATAGGAGAATATTGGGAAGTCTCTTCCCTTTCGTTAGCATTATCTTCATCTTCTATTTGTTTTATTTTCTTTATGTAATTGGCAATATAAGTATTTTCAATGTAATTCACCGCACAATACATATAAATTTCCTCTAGATCAAAATGAAGAACTCTATCAAGGGCAAATTTTGGAATATCCTTAGTTATACGTTTCATTTCTTCATAACCCAAGAGAAAACTAAGTTCATTATGATGTGCAAGGGAAATCAAGTCATCACAATTTTTGGACACGATACGATCATGAAACAATTTGCATTGGGTACTGAAATGATCACGTTCATTGCAAAGTTCACAAGTATGGCTAAGAAAAAATAAATTTTCAGCACAAGCATCTAGCCTTTCTTGCAACCATTTATTTTCCAAGTACTTATGCCTCTTGCAGTATCTTTCTTCGCTATTTGGTGTGTACTTGCAAACCCAATGTACTCCACAAAAATTGACATGTTTATAGGAGACATTTTCATCATAACTAGTGCAATCATCATTAGTACCATGGATATTCAAGGAGTTCATACTAATAACATTGCAATCATGCTCATCATTCAAAGATTTAGTGCAAAACATTTTAATACATTCTTCTTCTAACACTTTGGCACAATTTTCTTTTCCATCATACTCACGAAAGATATTAAATAGGTGAAGCGTATGAGACAAACTCAATTCCATTTTTTTGGTAGTTTTCTTTTATAAACTAAACTAGTGATAAAACAAGAAACTAAAAGATTCGATTGCGAGATCTAAAGATATACCTTCAAGCACTAACCTCCCCAGCAACGGCGCCAGAAAAGAGCTTGTTGTCTACTACACAACCTTCTTCTTGTAGACGTTGTTGGGCCTCCAAGCGCAGAGGTTTGTAGGACAGTAGCAAATTTCCCTCAAGTGGATGACCTAAGGTTTATCAATCCGTGGGAGGCGTAGGATGAAGATGGTCTCTCTCAAGTAACCCTGCAACCAAATAACAAAGAGTCTATTGTGTCCCCAACACACCCAATACAATGGTAAATTGTATAGGTGCACTAGTTCGGGAAAGAGATGGTGATACAAGTGCAATATGGATGGTAGATATAGGTTTTTGTAATCTGGAAATATAAAAACAGCAAGGTAACTAATGGTAAAAGTGAGCGTAAACGGTATTGCAATGCTAGGAAACAAGGCCTAGGGTTCATATTTCACTAGTGCAAGTTCTCTCAACAATAATAACATAATTGGATCATATAACTATCCCTCAACATGCAACAAAGAGTCACTCCAAAGTCACTAATAGCGGAGAACAAACAAAGAGATTATGGTACGGTACGAAACCACCTCAAAGTTATTCTTTCCAATCAATCCGTTGGGCTATTCCTATAAGTGTCACAAACAGCCCTAGAGTTCGTACTAGAATAACACCTTAAGATACAAATCAACCAAAACCCTAACGTCACCTAGATACTCCAATGTCACCTCAAGTATCCATGGGTATGATTATACGATATGCATCACACAATCTCAGATTCATCTATTCAACCAACACATAGAACCTCAAAGAGTGCCCCAAAGTTTCTACCGGAGAATCAAGACGAAAACATGTGCCACCCCCTATGCATAGGTTCATGGGCGGAACCCGCAAGTTGATCACCAAAACATACATCAAGTGAATCACGTGATATCCCATTGTCACCACAGATACGCACGGCAAGACACACATCAAGTGTTCTCCAATCATTAAAGACTCAGGGTGTGTTTGGATCTCGCCCCTACTCGCCCTACCAAATCCTGGGCGCACCAAAAAATTGGCGCACAATCTGGCCGCCCGCGCCTCGCCCGTGATTTGGCGGAGAAATGAACGGGAGAAGCCCATGCGGCGAGGGCGAGCCAAATACTTGGCCTCGATCCAAACAGATCGCTAGCCTTCAGTCAACGCCAAATTTTTGGCTCGGCGGCTATTGGCACCAATCCAAACATCCCCTCAATCCGATAAGATAACTTCAAAGGGAAAACTCAATCCATTACAAGAGAGTAGAGGGGGAGAAGAAACATAAGATCCAACTATAATAGCAAAGCTCGCGATACATCAAGATCATGCCAAATCAAGAACACGAGAGAGAGAGAGAGAGAGATCAAACACATAGGTACTGGTACATACCCTCAGCCCCGAGGATGAACTACTCCCTCCTCGTCATGGAGAGCGCCGTGATGATGAAGATGGCCACCGGTGAGGGTTCCCTCCTCCGGCAGGGTGCCAGAACAAGGTCCCGATTGACTTTTGGTGGCTACAGAGGTTTGCGGCGGTGGAACTCCCGATCTATTCTCGTCTCTAGAACATTTAGGGTACATGGGTATATATGGGTGAAAGGAGTACGTCGGTGGACCTCCGGGGGGCCCACGAGGCAGGGGGCGTGCCCTAGGGGGGTGGGCGCGCCCCCACCCTCGTGGCCACCTCCCTTCTTTGCTGACGTGCACTCTAAGATTTTTTGGTAGCTTTTCTTCCAAAAATAACTTCTCCAGTTGGTTTCATTCCGTTTTGACTCCGTTTGATATTCGTTTTCTTCAAAACACTGAAATAGGCAAAAAACATCAATTCTGGGCTGGGCCTCCGGTTAATAGGTTAGTCCCAAAAATAATATAAAAGTGGATAATAAAGCCCAATATTGTCTAAAACAGTAGATAATATAGCATGGAGCAATCAAAAATTATAGATACATTGGAGACGTATCAGACGACTACCTCAAGCTACATCAAGTTCCTCCCGAAGATCAAGTGAAGTGCGCCACAAGAAACTTCCATGACTACGCTTTGACATGGTGGCTTCACACACCTTCGGCGAGCCACGACATGAGTTGTCCCAAGACGAAGAGAGCTTTGCGGCGAGAGTTTGTGCCTCCAACCTACACGGAACAACTTCGACGCCAATTGGAGAACTCCATCCAAGGATCCAAGTCCATCGACAAGTACTTCAAGGAGATGAAAAATGCCTTGCGACGAGCCAGCGTGGACGACCCCATTTCGATGAAGTTCCACTTCATGATGGGATTGAACAACGACATCTCCAAGACTATCTTCCTCGAGAACTACAAGTCCTTCAACGACAACTACATTGGTGCTCTCAAGGCAGAACAAGAACTCATGAAGGCAAAGGCTTCTCGACCCCAAGCACACTTCTCGAAGACAAAGCTCCCATACGACGAGCATGAGGCTAGTACCACCATGATGTCCATGCCCGACGAGCTCCAAGACGACGCTCCCAAGTTCGACTTTGCCTCCATCCCTCTTTGTGGCATTGACGATGTCGAGTCTACTTCGACTCTTTTTCAAGACGGTGCGGCGACAAGTACGACTACGGAGACCCTCAAGGACCAAGCTTTGGAGGCGAGCAACACGGTGGCGAGCAAGGATGATGCTTCCATCTTTGGAGGCAAGAGTGGTGATGTGCCATCTTCGGCCTTCATCCATGACGAGAGTGATGATGTGCCATCTTCGGCCTTCATCCACGGCGATGACTACGAGATGGTTGAGCATGGGATTTTCCCTTCGACTACGGGGACGTATGATGACTTGAGTGATTTTAGCCACCATATTGAGGGTGAGAGTGACTTCACCACTAGCCCCATATATGATGAGTTGCCACAATTCCCATGTGAGGAGAGCCACAACCCCCACCACTTGAGTGAGATGAGTGACTCCACCATATGTGACATTGAGTGCACCTACCTTGAGGGAGTGAGTGAGCCACCACCACATAGAGAGAGTGAGGAAGTTGATAGGGCACGTGAGGCCATTTGCATTTCTAACAACTTGACCTCTCCCTCTATTGTGTCTTCTCATTTGGTGCTAGGTCCCATATATGATGATGCGCCGATCCGCGACGACTTCGTCCTTCCTTTGGACATGACGGTGGCCATGGTGGAATATGATGCACCCCCCCACATGGTTCCATCAAGATGAAGATGATGACCACCATTTGGTCTTTGCCACCTCACCTACACCACTTGAGTGGAATGACAAAGGTAACATAGGTGAAGGTGATGCTCTTGTCCCACTAGTGGACATTCTTGACATTGATTGCTTGCATGATGTTGATCCACCTATTGTCAGGCTTCATGCTAGTTCGAATTCCCCATGCGATGATTTACCCATTTATGATGAGTTTGATGATTGCCATGTGGAGTCTATTAGTCATGATGCCATGTTACATAGGATTTCTTATGACAATTCTTTAGGTCACATCATGTTTGACAATCCGCTTGACTTGTTGTCGGTGTCAAAACCGGCGGATCTCGGGTAGGGGGTCCCGAACTGTGCGTCTAGGCGGATGGTAACAGGAGACAAGGGACACGATGTTTTTACCCAGGTTTGGGCCCTCTCGATGGCGGTAAAACCCTACTCCTAATTGATTAATATTGATGATATGGGTAGTACAAGAGTAGATCTACCACGAGATCAAGGAGGCTAAACCCTAGAAGCTAGCCTATGGTATGATTGTTGTTCTTGTGTCCTACGGACTAAAACCCTCCAGTTAATATAGACACCGGAGAGGGCTAGGGTTACACAGAGTCGGTTACAATGGTAGGAGATCTACATATCCGTATCGCCAAGCTTGCCTTCCACGCCAAGGAAAGTCCCTTCCGGACATAGGACGAAGTCTTCGATCTTGTATCTTCATAGTCCAGGAGTCCGGCCAAAGGTATAGTCCGGCTAACCGGACACCCCCTAATCCAGGACTCCCTCAGTAGCCCCTGAACCAAGGTTCAATTACGACGAGTCCGGTGCGCAGATTGTCTTCGGCATTGCAAGGCGGGTTCCTCCTCCAAGTACTTCATAGAAGGTTTTTGAACACAAGGATAGTGTCCGGCTCTGCAAAATAAGTTTCCACATATTGCCATAGAGAGAATAATATTTACACAAATCTAATCTGCTGACGTATTCCGTAGCGTGACATCACACCACGGCCAAGCCCTTATTCCTTTTACCATCCCACCTCAACGCGTTTAGCGAGGCGGTTTCCTTGACACGTCTTGTCGAAGCAGAGATCGTGCCCCCTTATTCCGGGATTCTCATCAATACGGGCGTGGGTAACCCAACCGCTCCATTAATTACGGCGCTTGGGAGATAAGCGAGATTTACCAGGCTGGTGGGGACGCATAGTCGCGTCCGCCCATATAAGGGGATAAGGATCCACCTTTTTCATCCACGCCTTCTTCCTCCTTTGCTCATCCATTTCCGCGCACTCGAGCTCCAGCGCCCAAGTCCGCACTTCCCACCTCGACCTTCTCCAGCCATGTCCAGAGCGGGAGGCAAGTGGATGGTCTCCTCCGTCACGGAGGGACACATCAAAAAGCTAAGGAAGGCCGGATACTTGTCCAACGACATCATGCACCGGCTTCCCGAAGAGGGGCAGCTCATCCCCACCCCTAGGCCCCATGAGAGGGTGGTGTTCCTCCCCCATTTCCTCCGTGGACTGGGCTTCCCTCTCCACCTATTTGTCCGGGGGCTCATGTTCTACTATTGCCTGGATTTCCACGATCTGGCCCCGAACTTCGTCCTCAACATCTCGGCGTTTATCGTCGTGTGCGAGGCTTTCCTCTGTATCGGCCCCCATTTCGGCCTATGGCTCAAGACTTTCAATGTCAAGCCAAAGGTGGTGCGTGGAAACCAGGCGGAGTGCGGAGGCGCCATGGTGGGCAAGATGCCCAACGTCCTATGGCTCGAGGGCTCCTTTGTGGAGACCCTAAAGGGGTGGCAATCGGGGTGGTTTTACATCACCGAGCCGCGCGACCCTGAATGGGTCGCAGCCCCCGAGTTCCGATCCGGACCCCCTACGCGGCTCACCTCCTGGAAAGAGACGGGCCTGTCGTGGGGTAAAAAAGGAGAGCTGACCGGACTCCAAACATGCGTCCAAACCCTGGTGGACAAGAAGCTCAAACTTGTCAATGTAGTCTAGGTTATGCTCATCCGCCGGATCCTCCCGTGTCAACAATGGGCTTTCAACCTGTGGGAGTTCGACCCGGCGCAGCACCGAACTCTGAGCAGGCTCTTCGACACGATGTACGAAGATTCCTGGAAGGCGCTTTTCAAGGGCGCCGAGGCTCCTGCATCCGCTACCGAGGACCGCGGATTCAGCACGCAGGGTCACGCTAGTGTGGTAAGCTGTTTCTACCTTTTACAGGGTATTAGTTTTTCATAGTTTGACTCTATGCGGGATCTAAGCTCCCTTACCTCTGACAGGATTGGCAGGAGACGTCCGGACGGATTAACTGTCCGGCTCCTTTGCCCGAAGACCCAGCGGACGCCCGTTTGACGGGGCTGCTGGTTCCGGCACCCTATGTGGTGCCGGAGAAGAAGGCCAAGATGAAGGCCAAGGGGACTCGAAAGAGTGCCCGGCGCCTGGTGGTGTCGGATTCATCATCCGAAGACTCCGAGACGCACTCCTCCCGTGAAGACGAGGAGGAGGAAGAAGAGACCTCTCCCCCTCCAGTGGGGGGAGGGAAGAAAAGGAAGGCCGCAGGAGGCCGAAGGGTCCAAGAAGGGGAACACCCTTCCTCCGGACTACTACACCAACGACGACGACGGCGAAGAGGTGTGGCCACTCAGGGCCAAGCCCCTGGCGAAATCGTAAGTATCCGGATACCAGAGTGATTCATAGTATTCCTTCATTGCACAGCTTTTCCTTATGTCGAACATGATTATGCAGTCCACCCAAAGACCGGCTCGACGTGTCATCGAGCGGTTCCCTGGATTCGTCGGATGTGAATTCGCTTCCGACGGCTACCTCCCCCCGCCCTATGGACGACGCCGAGGTGTTGTCCCAACAGGTTCCAAGCCAGGAGGAGGTTGTCCTGGAGGCGCCGCAAGGCGACCTCCCAGACTCTAGGCGTAAAGGGGATAGAACCCCCAAGGGCTCCAAGTCCGGCTTTGAGCCGGACACCGCGTCGGAACCTTTAACGGTTCCGGACTCCGGCAGGCAGCCTCCTTCCAAGAGGAGCAAGCCTACCGAGCCGGTGACCTCCGTCCAACCGGAGGCGCCGAACAATTTGCTGGAGGTGCTTAATGGCGCCTCCATCGACGAGGAGCGCCGCACTATTATGAGTGCGGTGATCCAGAAGGTTCAGTCCGCCAAGACACTACAAGAAATATGTCAACTTGTGACCTTGACTATTGGTCACTGAAAGGTCACAAATTTCCATTTACGACCTTTTTGTGACCAAAAACAGAAGATCAAAAGTTGGCGGTCGTAAACTGACTATAGCGACCTTCTCTGTGAGAAGGTCGTAGACGTTTATGACCAAAATATATCTACTGTGGCGTTTTGGTCACTAGCAACCTCCCCAGGCCACATAGGCATCCAGCGTGGCAAGCTGATGTGGCACAAGATTCAGCCCGGTCCGATTCGGCATTTTACATGGGCCGAGCCCATTAATTTAGCCTATTTGTGTTTTTTTTCCATCAAATTTTGATTGGGTTCCTGGGCCAAGCCCATTATTGTAGCCTTTTTTATTGTTGGGCCGTGGCCTTCTTACCATCAATTGATTTTCTATGTTTCAATCATTTATTTTAGAGCTGGTCCCACTAGTCAGATGGTGGTCCCACATGTCAAAAATTTCAGAATTTCTCAGATTATATTCATAAGTGGGACATAAATTGGTCCCGCTGGTCATGTTTCCATTTCATATATTTTTAACATACACAATCACTATTTCAAATAGGACAGGACAAATATAATTCATCAAATAACACTACATTAGTCTTTTCCAATCTGTTACAATATTACAATTTACAGTCAGACAGATCAAAAACTCTTTGCTAAATAGGGCTTCACAGCTTGCTTGGCTTCACGGCTTCACACTCCAGAAAGAATAGGCAGGGAGCTCCTGTAAGAGAGTGAACATAAAGCAGCATTAGATTGTACTGCTGGTGAGACCAGAACCAAACAACTTGAATGGCAACACTAATGTAAGCAGTAGAGCAGATCCAAGATGTGATAAATGTTTAGCAAAATTGTTCATGGGAGTAACTTTAGTCGTTCAAAATCAGAGTTGAAAATGCAAGGAAATTAAGTTACATAAGACAATTAGGTATTCTATGTACGCAGCATTGTCAACAACAAATACAATTTTCAATAGCGACAAAATTCGTTTTCTTTACATCCTTAATCCGACCAAACCATAAGCTTTCTGGTTATTAAATACTTCGAGTTTCCTTGATGGTAATAGCTAGTAAATGGCATGGTGAGGTAACAGCCATGATCATGATCAAAAGAAGTGATCATTGGTAGTTAAGACAACACATTCGGAAATGATCATGGTAGAAGTCAGAGAAGACAAGTGAAACAAGATTGCAAAACAGAAGGCAAAGGAAAATTTTGGATAGAGAAATCAAACAGAAAACTAGTACAAAACATGGCCCTGTCATATTGCTGCAATTTATTCAAGAACACCAGACTTAGAAATTGCATCAAGCAATTCATAAGAAAACAAGAACGTGAGCGCATTTCACAAGACAACGGTTAATTGAAGGTAAGAAATCATCAGACTTTAAACTACGAATCACAGGAAGGTAACTCCTGTCATGTTGTTGCAGTTTCTCATCATCACTTGAACCACAAATGAAATCAGGCAACATTTTAGATTGGAACTACAAATGGTAAGTATCTTTGTTGTGGAGATAGTTCAATTTATAAACTCATTCAAGAAAAATTATATTTGTTGTGAAGATAGTAGGACTTCCTTCAGTATGTGGACATCATAGAAAGCCACAAACATATCAGGGTGTTGAGGTATCATCAGAGACTTAAATACTAAGAATCAAAGCAGCATAGCTCCATCATATTGTTGATGGTTTATTCTCATCACTTGACCCTCAAACATATAAGCATGCATGGACAGCAAGAAAAAAGGCTATAACAATTTATAGTTTGGCAACTATCGGTATGAAATGCAAAAAATTGTGCTCAGAATATGAAATATCTTCTCATCAATGCCAAATGGCATCTCTAAAGTCTGACATACGTTGTAGATTTCATGATTCACCACAACATTTTGCAAACCAAGCAAGTAGGTATATAGCAGGAACAGAGGGAATATCTGCTACTATCCCAACATGTACGTATATGCATGTGTGCTTGCTTGACCGGCGCATGCATCACTGTAGCAGCCAAGCAAGTAGGCATCATTGATGTCTACTCACAATTTCCTCGCACCAGAGAAAGAGTCAAAACAAAGAATATTATACCATAATATGACACCAGACCACATATTAGTAACTTTAAATCAGAAAGTATATCCACATCACCATAAAATAGTCCCAGACCATCACAAAGAAGCCAAATGCTATTAACTGATGATTAGTAGACACAGACATGATTCAGCCACATAATGGCTACCACAAGCAAACATGACAACTGTGTAAGCAAGCTGCTAGTGTACAAAAGGTGATTGAAATCCTGCTGTTTAGTACATATACATGGTAGGCTACTGCTGCCAGTGTTCTAAACCAACAGAGCATAATATAGGAGCAGAAAATAGGGCGCTAGGGCTAGAAGATGGAGCCGACTCACCGGAGAGCTTGTGGTCGCCGCCGTACACAGCCGGCGTCACGCCGGTCGCCTCCGGCTCCTGCCCCCCGCTGCCGTTCTTCTTCAGATTCTTGTACACGTCCTCTGCACATGGGTTAAGCAGAAACCAATCAGTGGCAGACACGAGTGAAGCTACCAAGACAATATAAAATTTATATAATCAGTTCCACTGCTCGACTTTTGCAATAGTTTAGAAAAGAACAATGAGTTTTCAGTAAAGAGGAATATGTTTAAATTTAGGGGCACTTCTATTTTTCTTGTCATAAGAAGTGGCTAGAGCCTTTTCTTTTTGGTTAAGGTGCCGATGGTATGCACGCTTGTATTTACAAGAACTACAGTTGGGCGTTTTGTATGAGCAAGGAAAGCATAGGTGATTTTTTTTAAGATCCACAAACCCAGGCACAACAAGTTTGTTTTTATGTGCTGTAAAAATAAGCAAAAGGAGCTAATATAGAAACTGAAAGTTCCCACAATTTATCTTTTTTTGTATAACCACACAATCAAACATGCTGTTTCGCAGAACATTACAAGTGCACCTATTAATCCACAATCAACATCTGATTTCACAAGAGATCTACAAGTACATCTGATACAAAGGTATTTTCTGGTCAGGAACTCAATTCTGGAAGTTTGGAATAAGTAGCCGATAATAATTTCATTCAGCAGGCACCAAACAATGAATCAACACTTAGACAGACTACTTTCAAAATGGAATAATGCCCAACTGTTCCAGCAATGAATCAACACTTAAGACTACTTTCAAAATGGATCAATGCCCAACTGTTACATCAATGAATCATCAGCATGCAAGGCCTTGACTGCTAATAGCTAACATGACTGATAAGACTAATTCAGCTATCCTAAACACAACAATTCCCTTACTAGATCGGTCTGTTTAAAAACCGCGATATTGCTTCCGTATGCAGCAAAGGTGTATTCCTTGAAGGACGCGAGAGCGCGGATCTTCTTGGGCAGTTGAGGTCCTTAAATCGCAAAGAAAATTCACGCACCATGAGCGGGAGAGCTAAAAAAACACTGAACATAAGAAACCGAGGTACTGAATAGCAGGCTCACTGGCAAGGACCAAACTGAGCTTGGCACACTACACAACAAGAATAGAAAACAACATGATTAGTTATATCGCAAAATGGAAGTCGGCTGCATCAGAGTTATATGTAAAGCCCTGATCCAAAGTAGGTACTGCTTCCATGCCCTACGGGAGGGAGAGAGGGAGATAATAAGTTACCTGATCCGAAGCTCCTGGTGCTCCTCAGTGCCATCGTTGTCGAGGACGAGCGGATCCGGAGGCGTTGTTGTCGAAGAGGAGGGGGTCCGGTGGCGACCTTGTCGGAGAGGCGAGGATCCACCGGCAGAGAGGAGCTGATTCGGCGGCGGCCTTGTAGGAGGATCTCACGCGCACCGCCACCACCGCCGAGGATGTTCATCTCAGCCATGCGCAACGAAGAAGTCCACAGCACCACCGAAACCCTAGCAGGAGGAAGTGATGCGGGCGACCACATGAGGCGGGGTAAAGCAAATCGACGCGGTGGTGAAGAGGGAGTGTAGCGAGAGGAAGCTGTGGGTAGGCTTGGCGATGCCGGAGGATGCCAGAATCAAGCGGGATCTGTAGGTGGTTGTGGCAGACAGGAATGGTGCATGGGAGAGGGAGAGACGAGCGAAAGAGGGGTTGCCTGAGGTGGGAGGAGAGAGAGATGGGTGGGTGGTGGCTCTGCCTAAGGTGGGAGGAGAGGGAGAGGCCACCGGCCGGCGAGGTTTGGATCGGTGGCGGCAGCGATGTGGGAGATGAGGGAGGGATGGGATTGGGGAGAGGAGGGGGATGAGGCGGAGGACTGGTTTGGGAGGGGGCGGCGGCGGCGAGGAGATGGGGAATCAGAGCTAGGGTTTGGGCTGCGGGTGGGGTATCTCCTTTTCAGTTTTTTTTCTTTTTTTCTGTAGATAGATGGATGGATGGATGGATGTGGGATGGAGAGATGGATGGATGGATGGATGGGCGCCATGTCATCGATCCGTGGGAAGAGTTTTGATTGGTTTGGAAAAACCATTGATTTAAGTAGTTTCCAAGTACTAAAAATTCATTGATTTTGTGAAGTAGCTATCAAAAATATATTGCAAAAGGGCATCACACAAATTTTCACTAGAGTTAGACCACATTTCATGGATAAGGACTAATTTGTATGCATTTCTGATCTTTGTAGCTATTTTTAATCATTTTCCGAGTGGCAAAAATAGGTTTTTTTAAAGAACCTACCAAATATTTGTTGCAAAATTGGACTCCATCAATTTTCTAAAATACTAGTCCATATTTAATATACAATTGACAAAATGGTTGGGTGTAAAAAGTTTTGATCCACCTCTCGTGAAAAAGACAAATTTCCGCCGATTCAGTTGGAAGCGGGTCAAATTTGAACTGCAGCTGCCTCATAGTTTGCTATTTATTTTTTACAAAAATCATTTCTAGGTACATAAGTATCTATTTAATCAGAGAAACACCAAAAGTTTTCCAAGATTCAACCACTAGCTAGGAACGGTCAAGCCCGCCGTTTTGACCGCATTTTGAAACGGGCATAAAAAATTCAAAAAAAATCAAAAAATTGGGAAACCTTCACATTGTGTCATTACATGTGGCCAAGTTCCCAAGAAAAATAACAAACTTGTAATACGGCAATTATTTTAAAAAAGTATTCTCAGAAATGAGCTATCATCTTTGAAGATTCATGGCTTTCAAGCCAAATGATCAATCTTATGGCCACATTTGTGGCATAGTTTGTTCAAATGATCTCATGTTGTGCACAAGGGTGCGTATTGGAATGGCAAACAATGTTGCCTAAGGAAGTTTTCATTTTCTTTGGACGAAAAAACCATTTTTCATTTTCCGAGTGCCCAAAAGGAGGTTTTTTTTGTGAAGGAACTACCAAATAATTGTTGCAAAATTGGACCAAATCAATTTTCTAAAATACTAGGACATATTTAATGCACAATTGACAAAATGGTTGGGTGTAAAAAGTTTTGATCCACCTCTCGTGAAAAAGACAAATTTCCGCCGATTCAGTTGGAAGCGGGTCAAATTTGAACTGCAGCTGCCTCATAGTTTGCTATTTATTTTTTACAAAAATCATTTCTAGGTACATAAGTATCTATTTAATCAGAGAAACACCAAAAGTTTTCCAAGATTCAACCACTAGCTAGGAACGGTCAAGCCCGCCGTTTTGACCGCATTTTGAAACGGGCATAAAAAATTCAAAAAAAATCAAAAAATTGGGAAACCTTCACATTGTGTCATTACATGTGGCCAAGTTCCCAAGAAAAATAACAAACTTGTAATACGGCAATTATTTTAAAAAAGTGTTCTCAGAAATGAGCTATCATCTCTGAAGATTCATGGCTTTCAAGCCAAATGATCAATCTTATGGCCACATTCGTGGCATAGTTTGTTCAAATGATCTCATATTGTGCACAAGGGTGCATATTGGAATGGCAAACAATGTTGCCTAAGGAAGTTTTCATTTTCTTTGGACGAAAAAACCATTTTTCATTTTCCGAGTGCCCGAAAGGAGGTTTTTTTGTGAAGGAACTACCAAATAATTGTTGCAAAATTGGACCAAATCAATTTTCTAAAATACTAGGACATATTTAATGCACAATTGACAAAATGGTTGGGTGTAAAAAGTTTTGATCCACCTCTCGTGAAAAAGACAAATTTCCGCCGATTCAGGTGGAAGCGGGTCAAATTTGAACTGCAGCTGCCTCATAGTTTGCTATTTATTTTTTACAAAAATCATTTCTAGGTACATAAGGACCCATTTAATCACAAATACATGGTTTGGTGGCGATACGTCGAGGTTTGGACGGTGGCCGAGGGCCCCAACTCTAGAGCGCGTAAACTCGTATGCCCGTCGCGTGGTCACCGCGTGACCGTAATGTTGCCATGTGTTTTGGGAGGCCTAGGCATGTCTAGTGGGTTGGGCACTCCCCAGGTTGGTGCTAGGAAGAAAATTACAACATAAGATTCTCACGAGGAGACCGATCGATGCTCAAACATGAATTAGCAGCAAAGTGTTTGATTAGCGGTACGGGAAATGCACATGGCCAATGGGCGTGAGTTTTGGCTGAGGATGATCATCTACTAAGGAGAATGTCTTCACAAATGTTGAGCTCAAAAGGAGGATCCTAGGTGGTACTTGCTTTGCAAAGTACCACGCTGGACAAAAATATGAATGTTGAAGCTGGGCTCAAAATAATGAATGGAGTGAGCTGAAATTTTGTGAAGGATGGTTATTTGGGCATAGGAAAGCATTGTAGAAAATTGATACCATTTGAACATGCCAAAGTAGTACTTCCTTCACAATGCTCTTCTATGGACAGAAACTTGGGAAAACTAGTGAGAGAGATTGGATGAATGAAATGAGCTCAAAATTGGTGTAGGTAAGTTACTTAGGTATGGTCATGCGCTAGTAAATTTTCAGATCATTTGGGTAAGCCTAGCTAGTACTTACTTCACAAAGCTTCTCTCGTGGTAGAAACTTTGGAAATTTCCGGAGAAAGATTTACTAGGAAAATTGAGCTGAATATTATCATGTGGCAATGATTTGGGTATGGAAGAGTGCCCGAAAAGTTTGAGGGTAATAGGAGGGGTCTATATAACACTTGCTTTGCAACGTGCCAATTTGGCCATAAAATATAAATTGAACCTGGGCTCACATAGATGATTTGACTGAGCTGCAATTTGGAGGGTGATAATTTGGACATATGAAGGAACTGTATAAATTTCATGTCATTTAGAGATATAAAAAAGGTACTTCCTTCACAATGCTTCTAGGTGGACAAAAACTTTGGAAATTTGCCGAAGAAGATTTGCTAGGCAAATGGAGCTGAATTTTGTCATGCGGTAATGATTTGGATAGAAAAGAGTGCCCAAAAATTCCGAGGGCAATCAAGAATATATAAATAGCACTTCCTTCATAAAGTGTTGTTGTGGACAGAATAGGAAAATGAATATTGTTGAATTAGTTTTGAACTAGGCAAGGAAGGATTTTTACATATTTGATGAAGATATGCCCCAAAGAATTTATGAGATTTTTTTGGGAATTTTGGGAATGATAGAAATATAGGTTGCTTCACAGCCTAGGGCAAAAACTGCCACATGGACATGACACATAGGCAAAACTGATGAGATGGCGCCTAGTCATCACAACCCACCACAATCTACAAGGCTATGACCATCTATACTGGTCATTAACAACTAGAAATAAGGCAGCAGACTAGCACTGTTTGCTTTGTGATCATTTCGTGTAAGGAAATTACGACCTTTCTGACCAAAATGGTCGCAATGGTTTAGGGTTTGGAGCCCCCTGAACAGCTTTTGACCAATTGGTCTAAAATGGTCATAAATTTATGACCAATTCTTCGAGGGTCACTGACAGAAGGTCATAAGTTGACATATTTCTTGTAGTGAGAGCGGACTGACTGAAGCATGTGCCAACCTTCTAATAGGCTTTGAGGTAAGTAAAGAATATGTAAAAATATTACCGCATAGAAAGTAGCCCCTGATGCTCTGTTCGGCGTTCGAAAAGAAAAGACGAATAGAGGATCTAATAACATTCACAGGAGTCTAACAAAAGTAAGTCAATATGCGTATGCAGGCTTCACTGCTAGCGTCCACCGCACTGACTGCGGAGGTGGGCATGCTGAAGCAGAACCTTGAGCAGTCCGAGCAAGTGCTCGGCCTTGCCAAGCAGCAGCTCGAGGAGAAGGAAGGTAAGAGATACCTTATTTAAATATATAAAAGGTGTGATTGCAAAAAATGACAGGATTAACGTGGCTATTATAGGGGCCACAACTGAGGTGGCGACCCTTAAGCAAGCGCTGTCCGAGGCCGAGAAGAGGGCGGCCACGGAGCGCACTGAGTGGGAGAAGTATGAGGTGCAGGTTGGCGAGGTGAGGCAAGAGCTCCATGCTCTCATGTAAAAACATGAGAGTTTGGAGCTTGACTCGAATACGCGAGAGTCCGAGCTCGCGGCGACCATCGAAAATGCCAAGTCTGCCAAGGCCGAAGCCCAAAAGGCCCTCCAGGAGGTGGAGGCGATGAAAAAGATAGCGGGGGGTAAGGCATTCTTTATGCAAAGCAAACATGTGAAAGTGAGTTACTTGTTACTTACCCGAATCCGGAGCTCTCCAGGAGCATTCGCAGATTTGCCCCGTAGCGTGTCGGATGCCGCCGCCTTATACCGAGCCAAGGAGGGGAGCTCGACGTAGAAGGTGTTCTGGTCTCAGTATGCCGAGGCCGGACACCCGGTGCCCTTGAGCGACCAGCTGAAGCAGCTGGTCGAGCTCCATAAGGTGGCCGAACAGGCCATGAAGGGCCTCATAGTCCGGCTGTGGCCTGGGGAGGCCATGCCTGGGAGCTACTTTGGGCTGGTGAGGCAGCTGGTTGAGGCCTGTCCAAGGCTCGAAGTCATCAAGCGCTCCGTATGCATCGAGGGTGCCCGTAGGGCGCTTTCCCGGGCGAAAGTGCACTGGGGCAAGCTGGATGCTGAGAAGCTTGTGAAGGACGGGCCACCGCCGGGCAAAGAGCATCGCAAGCCCGAGATGTATTATGAGGGCGTTCTGAAGGGTGCCCGCCTTATGGCGGATGAATGCTCCAGGGATGTAATTTTTGAGTAAACTCGCTCGTTTTGTCCTGTGCGCTGAAAACTTGTTCATATGCGCTAAGCAACGCATTTGAATTTAAAATATTACCTTCTGTGCGGCCGTTTATCAAGTTTGAGAGATGGCGAGTCGTCGGCTTCTGCCCCCATGCCACTAGTGCTGGGGTGTTCGGGATAAACCTGAGCGCTCTTTTTCCCATTTTTGGGTCCTTCGAGGGAGGCGCTCAGCACAACGAACAAGGCAATCAGACTATAATGCTTGAACACTCTCACTTAGCCACAGAATTCTATAATTTTAAATTTCGGCGAAGCCCCTAGTATTCGGAAGACCGAGTTCGGGGCGCTATCCACGCCTAGGCTGGAAAAAGACGACTCCTCGCTCTAAGCGGCATAAGTCTTTAGGGACTCGAAAACCTCTCGAACAGCGACCAGCTCGCGCCTCATCATGATGGTCAGTTTTAGCTTTCTCTACTGAGCTGCTTAGCCCAACTCAACTGGGGCACAATCGCAGTAGTTCTCCTAGTGCTACCTTAGCCGATATAGCGGAACGTAAGGCACCAAAACATAGGAGCCGGGCAAACCCAACTATTGACCCAAGACATGATTCGGAGCCAATGCATATAATGCTATAAGTTCGGGGTGCTGCACTTGTGAAAGTGTTCGGACTTCTCACACCATATTGTGGGGTACTTAAGCCCCTGGCGTATTGGCCGTACCAAAGTGTACGGGTGCAACATGTCATTAATGAACATATATTCGTAAAAAAGAGTAATGCAATAATAGACAAAAGCTATGCATTGTTTATTTGAAAAAGCTGCGATCAAAGAAGAACGATACAAATAGTGTGATAAGCAAAAGGTGGGACTATTTAACATGTCCTTTCCAGGGGCAGGCTGCGGAATGGTATGCGAAACAGGTATACTGCTCGTTATAGAGACCACCTGGGAGTTCCATAATGTGGCGTAGCTTTCTGCTTCCCTGGTTCTTGCATCGTTTGTGCGGAAATTGTACTGCCGGTTAGGCCTTTCGAGGAATGGAGTCCTGAAAGTAAGAGAAAATGAAGAAATCGGCAGCCCATAGTGCGGTTTAAGCCGTGTTTTGGGCGTGCCGTGATGGTGCCCCCCTGTGCCCATGGTATTTCCAGAGCATAGTTGTGTACGCGCAACACTGGTTTCGCAAGTTCGCGAGGGCTGGGGTTGGGGCCGCATTGCTACGCTTTCTCGGAACGTGCTAGGCGGTCTTGTTGTAGGTTACTCCGGGCGCGCTTGACGGTGTCCGGACTGGAAAATTGCATTGAGAGGCTGCTTTGTACTTCCGCTGCGAGAGCCGCCGTATGCTCCTCCATTTGGAGAGAGCGTTCGGTGTTTCCATTGACCGTAATGACTCCTCGAGGGCCTGGCATCTTGAGCTTAAGGTATGCGTAGTGCAGTACCGCATTGAACTTGGCAAATGCGGTTCACCGAAGCAGTGCGTGATAGCCACTGCGGAACGGGACTATGTCAAAGATTAACTCCTCGCTTCGGAAATTATCCGGAGATCTGAAGACCACTTCAAGTGTGACTGAGCCTGTACAGTTGGCCTCTACACCTGGCATGACGCCTTTAAAGGTCGTTTTAGTGGGTTTAATCCTCGAGGGATCGATGCCTATTTTTCGCACTGTATCCTGGTAAAGCAGGTTCAGGCTACTGCCGCCATCCATAAGGACTCTAGTGAGGTGAAATCCGTCAATAATTGGGTCTAGAACCAATGCGGCGAATCCGCCATGACGGATGCTAGTGGGGTGGTCCCTTCGATCAAAAGTGATCGAGCAGGAGGACCACGGGTTGAACTTTGGGGCGACTGGCTCCATCGCGTATACGTCCCTTAGCGCACGCTTCCGCTCCCTCTTGGGGATGTGGGTTGTGTATATCATGTTCACCGTCCGCACTTGTGGGGGGAAGCCCTTCTGTCCACTAATGTTCGGCGGCGGGGCTCCTCCTCGTCATCGCTATGTAGCCCCTTGTCTCTGTTTTCGGCATTTAATTTGCCGGCCTGCTTGAACACCCAACAATCCCTCTTGGTGTGATTGGCTGGCTTTTCGGGGGTGCCATGTATCTGGCACGAGCGGTCGAGTATTCGGTCCAAACTGGACGGGCCTGGAGTATTTCTTTTGAATGCCTTTTTCCACTGACCGGGTTTAGAGCCTCTGAATTCGGCATTAACTGCCGTATCCTCAGCATTGTCGCTGTTAATGTGGCGCTTTTGCTTGTTACGACGCAACCTGCCACTGTTGTCCTTGGTGTCCGAATTACCAGGGCTCTTGGTCATGTTATTGCTACGAGCCAGCCAGCTGTCTTCTCCCGCACAAAAGTGGGTCATGAGTGTCGTGAGTGCTGCCATAGATTTCAGCTTTTCCTGTCCAAGGTGCTGGGCAAGCCACTCATCACGGATATTATGCTTGAAGGCCGCTAGGGCCTCTGCGTCCGGACAGTCGACGATTTGATTTTTCTTTGTTAGGAACCGTGTCCAGAATTATCTGGCGATTCCTCTGGCTGCTGAATTATGTGGCTTAGGTCATCGGCGTCTAGTGGTCGCACATAAGTGCCCTGGAAATTGTCAAGGAATGCGGCTTCCAGGTCCTCCCAACAACCAATTGATTCTACTGGCAAGCTGTTAAGCTAATGCCGAGCTGGTCCTTTAAGCTTGAGTGGGAGGTATTTGATGGCGTGTAGGTCATCACCGCGGGACATGTGGATATGAAGGAGATAGTCCTCGATCCATACCGCAGGATCTGTTGTGCCATCGTATGATTCGATGTTCACGGGTTTGAAACCCTCGGGGATTTGATGATCCATTACTTCATCTGTGAAGCATAGTGGGTGTGCGGTGCCTCTGTGTTGGGCTATATCACGACACAGCTCAAACAAGCTTTGTCTACTGTGTTCGGCCCGGCCGGATTTACTGTATCCGGAGTGACGATTACCGTCTCGTGCCGTGGGGCACCCACGCGATCCGTAGATCGATGTTGTTTTCCTTGCATTGTCCTCCAATATATCTCGCAGGTCTGGTGCATTTTCCCGTGCCTTGGTATTTTTTGAGCGGTGCCGGGGTGCGGTTTGAGTGGAGGGCCGAGAGGCCTCTCTGTCGCGGCCACGAGGTGGCCGGTCGGCCGCATCATGCACTGGTGATGTAGGTTTAGGTGCTTCCTCCTCTAATCGGGGTAGCAACCTGTGCTTTGGGTAGCTCTTGGAGGGGCGTTCGAGTTCATACTCTTCGGCCGCAAGGACTTCAGTCCATCTGTCGGCTAGCAAATATTGATCAGCTTGTTGTTTAGGTGCTTATCTCATACGCCACTTTGTCTTCTCAATAGTGATAAATGCAGAGGAAGCAAAAATGTACATTGTATGTTTTCTAAAAGACTTTCTGTTTCTTCAATCTTTAGTTGGTATCATTTTCGGTCTGAGATTTTGGACACACCAGAGGGATTCTTCTGTTTGTTCAAGTTAAGACCTTGGCCGAGGTGGGTATGCTACATATGTGTTCGGTGGCGATGCTAGAACCCATTGCATCTGGTGTGCATGCATGTTGATGCCTTAGACATTGTAGGACTATTGCGTAAAAATGAAAAAAGGGCACTTCGACAAAGTAGTGAAAAGCTGACATCATAGGCTACACCTAGTGTTGCTTTTGTATACATTGTAAACATTGTTTTTCGGGTTTCTGTTCCAACTACCCTACCATCTTTGATGGTGTACGCTTGATGAGGTCTTGGAAAAATTATTGGCCATTGCTAGTTTTTGCAGAAGTCGTGCATAAATCGTGGAGTGTAGGAATTTTGTATCCCAAGGAGTGGAAATTCGGCCATTACCTTACATTTTATTTTTAGGATTTAGGTTTAGGGATATCCTAATAAAAAACCATTTTTGGTGTTGGTGAGTTTGTTTCTTAACCTTAGATTGTCTTATAGTTTCTCTAAAGACCAATAAGAACGTAAGAAGGGATCGAATTTTCTTGAAACAATGTTTTTTTCAAAGGCTTGCTTCTGAAGCGCAAACTTCTCGCTGGCTCTAGGGATCCAGTTGGCCTCTGTAGTCGCATTCCAAGATTCTATTGTGTTTATACTCTATGGCCCAATAGAATTCAATCATGTACTAAAGTGTAATAGGCGAAATGCCCACTCTGTCTCCAAAATAAAGCTTCTCTTCCTGGCCCTTTGCTCTATAGCCTAATGAAGTACTTCTGTGCATGGAGTGGAAATTCAGTCAGTACCCTACATTTTATCTGAATATCCAAATAAAGGAACCAATTTTTGGTGTTCGTGGGTTTGTTTCTCAACCCTAGATTGACATTGTAGTTTTTCTAAATACCAATAAAAACTTAAGAAGGGTTCGACTTTTCTCGAAACAATGTTTTTTTTCAAAGGCTTGCTTCTCAAGCGCAAACTTCTCTCTGGCTCTAGGGCTCCAGTTGGCCTCTGTAGCGGCATTTCAAGATTCTATTGTGTTTGTACTCTACAGTCCAATAGAATTGAAACATGTACTAAAGTCTAATAGGCAAAATGCCCGCTTCGTCTAAAAAATAAAGCTTCTCTTTAGCCTTCATTTTTTTTTCTTGAAGCCTCCATGGAGGTGGAAAAGGTATATATGTTCTTTAGAAAACATGAACATGTATATTCAGTATATGTAGTTCAAATAAACATTTCCAAATGAGATTAGTTCACTTTTCAATACTCAACTTACCAATTTGCTCTCAACCCTGAACTACAAAACTAGTTAATGCACACATCCAACTTGTCAATCCGTTCAAGAATCAATCCCAAGCTTGGTTGACACTGGTTTTCACTAATGAGGCTGGTTTTCACCTTCTTGACTGGCCTATTAGCGTTGTGATGTCAGACCTCCTTACATGTAGGACCCACCCAGAGAAAAATGGTATGTTCGTACCAATACCACATCAATCTCAGTTGCAATGTTTATACAACAACCATAGTAAATAGTAACAACACATATTATTGACTCTCCAAACACATATGCAAATATAATTTAAATCATAGCATCTTATACATGATATCACATACAATACTTTGAAGGAAGTTTAAGTAATACTTGTATACTAGTAGGAACAAAGTTCACTAGCCCCTACTACGACGACAACATCATATAATTCTCACAACATACTACTACTTGTCTTCAAGAACCACAACTCCAAACTAGACTATATTGTTCATGGTGACAAATGGACTCGAAGGAGTTTGCAAATCAAAACTTGGATTTTTGTTATCACCACCAATTGTAGATTGCAAGGCGAGTGCTTGCCAGAAATTAAAGCTATTCTCCATTTTCCATGGGCCAGCATCATCGAGCTCCACATCATTGATGCTGTAGCGTTGGCTTCCTGACCCTTTTCTCTGTAGCCTCATGAAGTACTTCTGTGCATGGCTCGAAATCTGGGCTGGAGTCCTACTAGTGACGAAGTACTTTGATATCTCCTTCCATTTTCCACGACCACATACACTCAACCCATGGAGAAAGAGCCTAGAATAACCATGTTCAAGATGAACTAGTTAGGTTAATTCTTTCAAGGACATATTGATCATTAATATATTGCTGAAAATGCAATAGTTGGAGTATTAAAACTTGTAACCAAATGTTAACCCTTGTGCTAGGAAAGGACATCTCTTTTTATCTTTTACGATGTTATAATATAATATGTGATAATAGATGATTATAAATGAATAAGGAATTTCATTACTAAAATGCTCATATGTTGATAATAGATATAAATAGACCATGTTAATACTTGCAATAGTAGTTTCATTCTTTACTATGAATATATAATTAACTACTCCATCTTTAGTTGCAAGGATAAGAGTTGGTGGTATTAACTTATTAATGGAAGCACAATAATGAAATAAAGTCGGTTATTCACAAAAAAATATACATCTTGGTACTATTGTTTCTGGTAAATGTGAAATGGGCACTATGAGTACAGTAAAAATAAAAAATAAACCTCCGATTCATGATAATGAAAACCCACATAATGGTTAATAGTATGTTGTCTATTAAAATACACCCGACATCTCCAAGCGAATAATCGAAATGAAATAATTTTTTAAATCCCATGGATAATTAGGAAGTATGAAACATGAATAACCTGTGTTCCTCTAGGGTCCAAAACCCCTTGGCACGTGGTGCAAGCACTGGTTGAGGGATGCACATCTTATTCTCCAACACCACCTTGTTCTCCTCCACCATCTGCACCTCTTCTTGTATCTCCATGGTTTGCATACTCTCTAATGGAAGACCAAACAAAATACCCATTCCTTCCATGACAACCTCCTCTTGCCATCCAAAGTTTTTATTCACAAGGCCATCCACGGTGTAAATCACACCATGGTCACTATTGGAACCGTTGTACTCCTTCTTTGGACACTGCAACATATGCATCTCCATAACAAGATCATCATACAAGTCTGTTACCTGTTGCATGGTCTTCCTAGGGAACCATGCTTTGAGATTGGACACGATATCATGCTTCTTGTTCTTCTCATGGATGGTGCCATCATTGTTGTAGTAGTTGTTGAGACGTTCAATGATTGATCTCGCCCCCTCTACCTCAGAGGGGTTCCACTCCTGGTTGACTCTTTGATTCATGGAGGAAATTTGAGGCTTTTTAGGGGAAAACTTATGAGAGTTTGGATAAAACTATGAGAGGTATGATACCGAAAGAGTGTTTGTATGGAGATGGTGATGAGGAGGGTACGATATTTATAGCATCACCATATAGAAAATCTTGTTCTGATGGTAAAACATGATTAAAAGACTATAAATGCTAGTGACATGTATTTGCTATATGAAATATTATATCCGATTTATGACATATCGAGGCTACCAATTTCATATCCCATTGTCAATATACTTTCGGTGGACAAGGAATGCATATTTCAATTGTACTAATAATGCCTCGCCCAAAATATATACACCTACGTCACATATATGATCCATTAAGTGCTATATAATCAAAGCGTATCTTACTATAAGTCATGATATTACGCACACTATTTTGACTTGCCATGTGACACAGTGTAGAAGGTCAAACACTGACATCAGAGTCTTGATCTTGTGTATCTTCTAAAGGATGTTCTAAAGAATCTATAAATGGCACAAATTGCATATATATTTCTCCGCTCAATATTTCTTCTACGTGCACATCAATTTAGTGCACAACACAAACATTACGATTTAGATATACATATGGTTGACTAGTGAATGATCGCATGGGTGTATGATGCAAGAAAGTTAAGTCATGGGTAGAGACTAGTCTATGCATTAAATTTAAAGATTTAATCCACATGATTGTGTCAAATTTCCATTGTTGCTAAAAATTTGAACTATTACATATGATCATCTCTCAAATTTCATACGGATTTCCTTGATTGCCAAACAAAGCCTCGATATGAACAACGCTTTCATATGTAACCATTATGACTTGTTTCATAAAAGATACTAATATGAAATTATATTATGTTGTACTATACTACGTGAAGGAAAAAAGTTGGATACATTTTCAAAAGAAAAGAAAAAAATACATAACCACCATGATCGGTACTATGGCACTCACCATTTCTCACAACTTCCCCATGATAGACCCACCTTATATAGGTGATGGACATACATTGATTTGTATGCGACTACCAATAAGGTCTGTATCATGTCATGCCATAGCAAATTATTACACATACTTCATGGGCACAATATATTTTTACATTCGTTGTTGTTATCAACCATGAGTTGCATAAACTACTTAAAACCTTTTGAGTATTCCAGGGTCATCTCGATTGAATCCGTTATCCATTTTTTACCCATTGCCTGCAAAACATGAAATTGCATAATAATTTGCATCACCTAATCGAGAAAACCAAATAAATCTCGCTAGAATGTCTCACAATAATTAACTAGATCTCACTTAAAATCACCCTTACTTCACTGTCCCACAATCACACACCACTTCAATGTGCAGCAGGCGCACGTCGCCTCACCATGGCGCCCTCTCACCTTGCATTGTCAGTGATGTGGTAGTCGAGCAAAACTCTGTGTCACAGTACCATTGTTGCCAATTCCTTTGTCTATGAGGGAACCGCGCGATCCTTATTCTATGCAACATGGTAGTCGAGCACAACCTTATGTCATCGTACCGATGTTCCCAATTCCTTTGTTTACGAGGGAACTGCACGATCTCCATTAAGTGCAATTTCTATTAACAAAGAACATGCCACAAAATAATTCAATTGGAAAAATAATTAGTAATTTTTCTATTTATATTTCTTTCACTAACGCGTCCAACATTTTTTATGACACTCAAAACAATAACTGAATATGCACGTGACTTGCGACACTTCACCGGCGTCACATAATATCAGATCGAATTGTCACCCAACATGCCGAGGGAGGCTGCTCTAGGTGGCCATTAGCTTGTGATGGTCACCGTCATAGAAAATGATCTTAGATGATAGTTCTTTCCCCATCACAATGATTTTCGTCACAAGAGATGGCATGTTTTATAGTGTGAGAACATTTTTGTTTGAACCTCAAAAATTTTCTCCATGATTACCTCCAGCTTGCTGAGTTGTACCTCATGCGACTCGACCTTGCTCAACCGAGTATTGACTTCATCAATTTGGTCTTAGATTTTATCCTCCTTGAGCCCTAGTGTTGTGACCTCATGACACAAAATGTCTAGCTACTCAATGATCTCGTTGTGCTTTGTGCGGGTGCCCATGGCCAGATTGAACACAACTCCAAAGCTTCACCCAGGAAAATCTAGAATCCCTTGCCAATGACTTCGCCCTTCTGCCACCAACTAGATGGTGTCTACCGCCGCCATAGCTCAGACTGAGATAGAGGGATTTTAGGAGAGATCCCAACCCTTGCTTGATGTGAACCAATTCACCTCCGAGGATAGAAGTGGCTACTAATACCATGATAGGATCTGAGAACGAATTAGAGGAAACGAACACGAGATGGTCTCAGTAATCACCCTGAGATGAATAGTGAGACAACTTGCAGAGATCTGTCTAATTCACCAAGTACTAGCTATAGTTCTAAGCTAACTAAGGTATTATAATACCTGGGAAAGGGGAAGATGCAGATCCATCGATCGCAGAAGCTTTTATAACTAGCATTGTTTCTCTTAAACTTCGGTGAGGTTATTTTATTACCTAAGGTTAATGAGGCCGAAAGGACACAACAATATAGACCTATCCGCCTCCTTAATGTTGGTTTTAAAATATTCACGAAGGTTGCAACTATTAGGCTAAATTTGATTGTTGAACATGTGATTCGTCCTTCATAGACAACTTTTATGCAAGGCAGACACGGCCTAGATGGAGTCGTTACCCTTCATGAAACAGTCCACAAATTACATCAGAAAAATTTGAATGGGGTGGTACTCAAAATAGATTTTTTAAAAGCTTAGGACCAAGGCAAGTGGCCCTTTATTCAACAAACTCTCATAATGAAAGGATTATCTGAAGGAAATATGCCCTAGATGCAATAATAAAGTTATTATTTATTTCCTTATATCATGATAAATGTTTATTATTCATGCTAGAATTGTATTAACCGAAAACATAATACATGTGTGAATACATAGAAAAACAATATGTCACTAGTATGCCTCTACTTGACTAGCTCGTTGATCAAAGATGGTTAACTTTCCTAGCCATTGACATGGGTTGTCATTTGATTAACGGGATCACATCATTAGGAGAATGATGTGATTGACATGACCCATTCCGTTAGCTTAGCACCCGATCGTTTAGTATGTTGCTATTGCTTTCTTCATGACTTATACAGGTTCCACTACTAGAAAAAGGGCTATAGATGGGATTGGCACTAATGGCGCACCAGACAAGTGGTGAGCCATTAGTATATACTAATGGCGCACCACCTTCTGATGCGCCATTAGTGTTGAAACTACTAATGGCGCACCTGGCCCATGGTGCGCCATTAGTATCAATTTTTTTTTTGAACTAGTGCGCCTGTCCAAACATACTAATGGCGCATCCATAGGAAGTGCGCTATTACTAGTTGTAACTAGTAATGGCGCACCAGTCAAAAGGTGCGCCACTAATGTTGTTTTTTTATTATTTTTTTATTCCTTTTTGTGCAAAACTACTAATGGCGCACTCACCCGCGGTGCGCCATTAGCATGTATGTACTTATGGCGCACCGAGGTGTGGTGCGCCATTAGTATTGTGGCGCCCCTACTTCGTACTCCCTCCGTCCGGGAAAAGTTGTCTCCATGACATTTTTGCAAAAAAGCCCTCCACTTTTGTTCGACCAAACCCGCAGTCCTCGTCTTGCCGCAGCGTCACTCCCCTCCCCGCAGCTTCCCGACGTTGCGCTGGTCCCCTCCCCGCCGCGCCGGTGAGCTCCCCCGCGCCGCTGAGCTCCCTCGCCCCGCTGAGATCCCCCGCGCCTCCTCTCCCTCCTCCACGCCACCGTGCCGCTCCAGTTCGCTGCGTAGCTCCTCCTCTCCCCTAAAAATCCCTTCTTCCGGTGAGGTTCTCTTCGACGAGGCGCCGTTCGATCTGGAGGATGACGACAAGTTGGCGCTCGATCTGGAGCATGGCGACGGCATGGGGCGGGCGCTCTCGTCCTCGAGCTCCTAATCCACCAGATCCTCTTCCTCCTCCAGGCCCTCCTCAACATCACCGGCGATGACGGCATGGGGAAGACGACGGCGGCAGCTGCAGAAGTCAACCCCAACGAAGGCGGATCCTCCTCAACATCCCAGGCTCCTCCTCCTTCAGGTCCTCCTCGTGCTCATCTATCTCATGCCAAGTCTGAATTTGTACTGCCAAGTCTGAAATTTTCATCTTTATTGTTAAGTCTGAAGTTAGCTGACATGCTTCTCTGACTTGACATGCTTGCAATTTTGATCACTAAGAGTACTGCAGCTAGAGTATATCTCAATTTATAACAGCACATGTTGACCTTGCAGCAAGTTTACAAGGACATCATTTCTGTCAAACTAAAGCAAGCAAACACTTAACTGAATTTGACTGTACCAATTGAACAAAGCTGCAGGGTACATTATGTTAAAGATTTCCTACTTTAGTGATTTTTAGGGGGAGCACTTAAAAAATTTAGTCAGCATTGATTTATGAGGGAGTAAAGTTTTTGACAAAAATGCTAGTGCTGTCTGTCTGTGCCTACAAAGAGGTAGTACTACATTTGTGTCAAATTTGATTTAGTCTTAATTTAGAGCTGCGTGTAGTGCAAACTGGATGATGTAGTGCTCTGAATTTGAAGCTTTGACAGTATGTAGATATAGTCTTGTTCAGATCTTACTGAAGAAGAGAGGGGTTAGTAGGCAGGTTACTTCAGAGGCTTTGTTCAGATCTAACTGAATGAATAATTCAGTTAACTTTACAGGGGATCTAACTGACTGAATAAGTTTTAGGGACATGCTTTTATCAACTCTTAGTTAAGAGATTGTGGCAGTTTTCTGCAGTCTATCAGTTTGAAATTGACTTCCCTTGTTCGTATTTTACACTCATCTCTACCTGGAGAACAAATTCCTTAGTGCATAATCTGTAGCTCACCATGACAATACTGTCACATGAACAATTCAAAACAGTTAACTGAAAGTGTCTAAAAGTAGTTAAGTGTTTCCAGGATTTCTTTTTTCTTCGGCAAAGCATGATTTCTTTTTTCTTCTTCTATTTTCTCTAGTGTGCCATGATTTCTTCAGCAAAGCATCAATATCTATTCCTATCAGTGTGCCATTAGTATGCCAAAGCACCTGGGTATACATGGCCCCTGGGAGGCATACTAATGGCGCACCGTGGCCTATACTAATGGCGCACCAGTGGTGCGCCATTAGTATACCAGATACTAATGGCGCACCACTGGTGCGCCATTAGTAAAAATTACTAATGGCGTGCTAGTAATGGCGCACCAGTGATGCGCCATTAATGGCCAAATTAGGTGCGCCATTAGTAGCGGTTTTTCTAGTAGTG
>NC_041392.1:81717467-81726528 GCF_002162155.2 Triticum dicoccoides
AGTGTGCCATGATTTCTTCAGCAAAGCATCAATATCTATTCCTATCAGTGTGCCATTAGTATGCCAAAGCACCTGGGTATACATGGCCCCTGGGAGGCATACTAATGGCGCACCGTGGCCTATACTAATGGCGTGCTAGTAATGGCGCACCAGTGATGCGCCATTAATGGCCAAATTAGGTGCGCCATTAGTAGCGGTTTTTCTAGTAGTGTTCCTATGACTATGAGATTATGCAACTCCCGTTTACCGGAGGAACACTTTTTGTGCTACCAAACGTCACAACGTAACTGGGTGATTATAAAGGTGCTCTACAAGTGTCTCCGAAGGTACTTGTTGGGTTGGCGTATTTCGAGATTAGGATTTGTCACTCCGATTGTCGGAGAGGTATCTGTGGGCCCTCTCGGTAATGCACATCACTTAAGACTTGCAAGCATTGCAACTAATGAGTTAGTTGTGGAATGATGTATTACAGAACGAGTAAAGAGACTTGCCGGTAACGAGATTGAACTAGGTATTGAGATACCGACGATCGAATCTTGGGCAAGTAACATACCAATGACAAAGGGAACAACTTATGTTGTTATGCGGTCTGACCGATAAAGATCTTCGTAGAATATGTGGGAGCCAATATGAGCATTCAGGTTCCGCTATTGGTTATTGACCGGAGATGTGTCTCGGTCATGTCTACATAGTTCTCGAACCCGTAGGGTCCGCACGCTTAATGTTTCGATGATAGTTATATTATGAGTTTATATGTTTTGATGTACTGAAGGTTGTTCAGAGTCCCGGATGTGATCACGAACATGACGAGGAGTCTTGAAATGGTCGAGACATGAAGATTGATATATTGGAAGCCTATGTTTGGATATCAGAAGTGTTGCGGGTGAAATCGGGATTTTACCGGAGTACCGGAGGGGTTACCGGAACCCCCCGGGGGTTAATTGTCAGGACCGGTTTTTCGGGATATTAATTTCCCAAAAGCGGCCCTTGTGCTCACCAGCCCCAGGATTACTGTTAGCTGATGAGACACCAACTTGTTACAGAAACTCCAAGCAAAATACAAAATATGTAGTACAAGACCATTCTGGCCTATGAGTACAACAAATGGTTTGCTAGTGGCTGTAGGCAGAAGCGGTTTGCGGATCACCAGCATCTATGGGACTCCATTTCCCACAGGAATAGCTGACCAGGATAACTCCTATCTTCGCGCGGCTGATATCACCATTGCGTAGGGTCCGGGGCTGTCATCACAACGCCCCTCTCCATGCAAGAAATCTAGCCAAGACAATAGCCAGGGACAAGCCAGTGAGTACTTTGAATGTACTCGCAAACATTAAGAACACAGGTATAATATAGCCACTGCTAATCATGCTTTAAAATATTCTATGATCACTTCGTCCGTTATGAAATAAGAATTCATGATGCACGCAAGCAGATCATTCAAATAAAACATGAGTAAACAATTAGGGAGTAGAAATGAAAAGCACCGATCGGGTGTCTGAAGCGACGCCTCGAAAGGATAATAATATGCAGCATGCCTCAGTCGGGCGTCTGAGCGACACCACAAAAGGGGCTTATATATAAAGGGAATAACAAGCATGCCACAGTCGGGCGTCTGTGCGACACCACATAAAGGGCTTATAAGTAAATGAAATAGCAAGCATGCCACAGTCGAGCGTCTGTGCGACACCACGTAAAGGGCTTATATAAGTAAATGAAATAGCAAGCATGCCACAGTCAGGCGTCTGTGCGACACCACGTAAAGGGCTTATAAGCAAATGAAATAACAAGCATGCCACAGTCGGGCGTCTGAGCGACACCTCATAAAGGGCTTATGTAAGAATGATCACAGTGAGTATCCAGGAGGTAGAACCGTCCCAGTGATATTCGATAATTCAAATAACATAAATGGTTAGTCCATAATAATAATAATCATAATCATCATATGTCACAAGTCATGATCCATGTTCTGGTTTAACAGTTTCTCCTCCGAAGACCGACACTAAGACCGACACTTGACCCATCCCAAACTGTAGTCCTTAAGCATGGACACGGCTATTCGAATAGGTATAATATCTCTGCAGAGGGTGTACTCTTTACCCACGAGTAACGGATTTCTTTAGTCCTTCGGAACTAATTCCATCTACGGTCTTTTAGTCGAAAACACGCCTGACTTGCACACACCAGCTTAACTTTACTCGTGTCTGGAATCACCCAGACACCTGTTAAGCAAAACTCTAAGTGGGGAGGCTACAACCTCGCGTAGCATGGGATCAAATTTCTATCGCGCGCTCTAAGGGGTGGCCTCCCCTCTCGGTCCCAACCGGAAACACCCATGCCCCCGGACCAGGTGGCATGCCTACCGGATGCAGCCGATATCTTCCACCATGGCCTCTCTGTATGGTGTGTGCTAGGACAGGGGTTGACAACTTACTGAACCGTACCCTACCTATGGCAGGGACAAGTGGCAGCACGAAACAAGTATGGGGGTTACTGGAACAAGACTCGATCTACGGCCGACTCAGGAGGCTTAAGTATTTCCTGCATGATTAGTATAACAATTATGTTTCAATCCAACAGACAGTATCACTACTCATCATACCTCATCTTGCCATATCGGACACAACCGTCTCGACGGGGAACCAGAGATAAGCTCATGTCTACCCAAGACAGAGACTTTCTCGGCTTCCTCCCGGTAGGCATAAAAGGCATGTGAGGATGATTACTGTCGCAAACTTATCCAGTTCCAGTAATATGAGATCACCAATATGCACTCATGAGTATGATCATATCCTCACAAAGAAAATAACGGATACTCCATGTCACGGTGGTGTTGTAACTGTATCAAACATCACACGCTAATATTATGCCAGGGTTCAAAAATGCTTGCCTTCAAGGTGTGGAGAGGTGAGGTGCTCTCCAAAACTTTTGAAAGTTTTCTCCTTCTTCAAACTCCTATTTTTGAAAATATTCAAATTAACACATAGTTTGAAAACAGTACAAAAAAGTTGTTTGGAATTTTTTTAAATAAATATGAAAGTAAACTAGACAATATTTGGAGAACAAGAGAAAAAGAATCAAGTCATTTGGATTTATATTTAAAAAGTTATAGCTAGTCAAAGTTTAGTCAAATCTGTTTTTTTAAAACAGAAAAGAAAACGTTTCAAAAAGGAATACGCTTTCGGGCCAGGGGAGGCGTACTCGGGGATTTCACGCCTTCACTTATCCAGCGTGGACGGGCGCGTGGGTCACTGACAGTGGGTCGTCAGGGCCCACTATTAGGTTTGACCAGTCCTCTCTCCCTCCTCTTCTTCTGCCCGAACGGAGACGAGGCTCCGGCGATCAACGCCGGTGAACGGCGGCTCCCCGCGGGCTCCAGAGGGTCGAGATGGATCCGCAAGACCGGGGCGGTCCTCCCGGTGATCGTTGGGTCGGCGGGGGTGGAGGGAGTCGTCGGCGGTGAGCTTTGCGGCGGTCGGTGGATTCGGGAAAATTGGGGGTTCGCACTACGGTGGTTCTTGAGCGGGTTTGAGGTGTTGGGTGGCTCCGCAAGATTGAGGGGAGGAGGATGGTGGCTCTGGATAGGCTGGGGAGGCCTTGCTTGCGACGTATTGGACCGGAGAGCGGCGGCGGCCGAACTGGCCGGAGACGGGGAAGAAGGCTTCCCGCCGTCGCTTGCGGGCTAGGGGAACTCTAGGAGGATGGCTTGCGGCTGACTGGGTGCCTGGACAAGCTCGGGGACTCCTATTTATAGGTGGACGAAGTCGGTTCGCGGCCGCCGGGGATAAGCTTGGCGGCGAACCGCCGTTCTGTTGCTGCAGGCCACGTGGCGACGACGAGCACTAGCAGACAGCTTGTAGATGAGGTCGAGCTGCTCCAGGGGCAGCTGGCGAGTCGGGGTGGCTCGGGCGGCGCCGTCTGGGGCAGAGGCGCACTGTGGCCGGCCGCTAGCCGCCATGGCCGACCTGACGGCGGCGCTGTAGGGCGCCAGGGGGGGCTTGGCTGGATCCTGCGAGCGGATGAGGTCGGGCATGGCTCTGCGGGCGAGTAAGGGCCAGGGGCGCGACGCGGCGGCTCGGGCGCACGCGCGTGCAAAACGCACGCTCTAGGCGCGCCCAGTGCATGCTCGCTATGTGTTTGCTGAAATGCCAGCGTGTGCTAGAGGGCATAGGAGAGGCTGGGGGTTAGCAGGCCAGGGTTAGGGTTAGCTAGGAGCTTAGTAGACATGCCAGTATGTGCAGAGGGGCAAGATCACAGTGCAAAACAAAAATCATGCCAAAACCGGACATGCACACAAGTTGTTTGCCAGAATGCCAATGGCATTTTGGCAACTCTTGGGGTGGCCCAAATTTCCAGATTGGGGTCTCTTTAGATGATACAGAGGGTGGTGAGGTTAGTTTGCCAAAAGCAGAAACTTGTTAGTGCAAGTTTTGCAAAACTACAGTTCTGGGCAGAAGGAAAAGGGCATGTTTTCATGCATTTAAATTCCTCCAATGAGTCCACTTTCATGGACTTAAGGGTTTTGTGTGGTGTACTACAAGCAGGAGAAATCTCATGGTCACTAGAGCAAAATTTAATGGGGATGCAGTACAAATCACCAAGTTGGACCAGAATGAAAAAGAGGTTGATTCACTCGATTTTTTCAAAGAACATCAATGGGTTTTTGCATAAAGTTGCATAATATACTCCTATTAACATACCCTAATTTTGGTGGAGGTTTGAAAGAAATCTTTAAATAGATTACAGTGCAAAATTGCTCTCTAGACCAGATTTGAAAACTTGCTGTAGAGCTCAAAATATTAAATGAAAGAAATATATTTTTGCATAAAAGTGATTTAAAAACATCACATGACACCTCCAAATTTTGGTTGGAATTTTAGATGAATTTATAAAAGGGTTGTAGTACAAATGGGACCCTAAAACCATGGGAAACCATTTTTAAAGAAATGAAGATCAGGAAAAACAATTATATAATTAATCCCATAGATAAAAGAAAAGTTTTCTTGAGAGGGTAAACAAGTCCAACACTATATTTGGAAAGTTTTTCACTTGAGGTAAAAACTCCATAATAGTAAGGAAAAGAATGGCTCTGAAATCATAAGGAAAAGAATGGCTCTGAATTCAAAAGAAAATCCAGAAAATAAAAGTTTAAATTTCCTGGCAAAATTTTAATTAATAAAGCAAGATTAAAATTTTGGGGTGTCACATTAATGGGCCTTAGTGGGCCTTAGTGGAGAAGAGGAGAGGCGGCCAGGGCAAGGGCCGCGCGCCCCTCCCCGTAGTCCGAATAGGACAAGGAGAGGGGGGCGGCGCTCCCCTTCCTTCTTCTCCTCCACCTCTTTGCCCCCAAGTCCTAATCCAACTAGTTAAAGGGAGGGAGTCCTACTCCCGGTGGAATTAGGACTCCTCCTGGCGCGCCCCCTCTCCTGGCCGGCCGCACCCCCCTTGCTCCTTTATATACAGGGGCAAGGGGGCACCCCAAAGACACAACAATTGATCATTTGATCTTTTAGCCGTGTGCGGTGCCCCCCTCCACCATAGTCCACCTCCATAATACTGTAGCGATGCTTAGGCGAAGCCCTGCGTCAGTAGAACATCATCATCGTCACCACGCCATTGTTCTGACGATACTCTCCCTCAACACTCGGCTGGATCGGAGTTCGAGGGACATCATCGGGCTGAACGTGTGCTGAACTCGGAGGTGCCGTGCGTTTGGTACTTGATCGGTCGGATCGTGAAGACGTACGACTACATCAACCGCGTTGTGCTAACGCTTCCGCTTTCGGTCTACGAGGGTACGTGGACAACACTCTCCCCTCTCATTGCTATGCATCACCATGATCTTGCATATGCGTAGGAATTTTTTTGAAATTACTACATTCCCCAACAGTGGCATCCGAGCCAGATTTTATGCATAGATGTCATATGCACGAGTAGAACACAAGTGAGTTCTTTTTTACCATGAATACTGCAGGGCTTGCACCCCACAGCATTTTATTAATAATAAAAGCAGTAACCATATAGTGCTTCCTCAAGGTGAGTAAAAAAAGAAGAAAAAAGAAAAGAGGAAACTAAAGAAGGCTATACAAAGGAGGTGTGCACTATACCTAATAATTACAATGTTACAATGAAGCAACTCTCCTCAAGGAGGTAGAAAATCAATCCACTTAAGTAAGGCCTCTCTATACTTTCGTTTGATTCTGTGAGAGAGTAGAGTGATATCTTGAATGAAGCCATTTCTCCACGCCCTGAAAGATGGCATGATGTTCCTGAAAGCTCTGTCATTCATGATCTTCCAAATATTCCACCAGGCCGTGAAAACCACCTCCCCAAAGAAAGGTTTGTTGAAATCCTTTATAGCATGGCAAGCAATCTCCACCATATCATCATTGTCTTTCCATACAATTTGCAGATAAATCCACACACGAACACTGAAATTGCACTGGAAAAAGAGGTGATTTCTGTCTTCCAGTATCCCAGTTGGACAAAGAACACATTCTGGTCCCTCATTAATCTTCCAATGCCTCCTCTGGATCATGTCTTTAGTGTTAACCCTGTCCATTATAACAAGCCAAGCAAACATCTTGATCGACATTGTACATCAGCTTTTCCATTTCCACCCCAGAATGGGGTTAGCTACCATTGGTGATATAAGTCATACTGCTTACCAGCATGTCATACTTTGGTTCGGCGGTATTGTTGGATGAAGCGGCCCGGACCGACATTACGCATACGCTTACGCGAGACTGGTTCTCCCGATGTGCTTTGCACACAGGTGGCTGGCGGGTGTCAGTTTCTCCAACTTTAGTTGAACCGAGTGTGGCTATGCCCGGTGCTTGCGAAGGTTAAAACAACACCAACTTGACAAACTATCGTTGTGGTTTTGATGCATAGGTAAGAACGGTTCTTGCTAAGCCCATAGTAGCCACGTAAAATTTGCAACAACAAAGTAGAGGACATCTAACTTGTTTTTGCAGGGCATGTTGTGATGTGATATGGTCAAGATATGATGCTAAATTTTATTGTATGAGATGATCATGTTTTGTAACCGAGTTATCGGCAACTGGCAGGAGCCATATGGTTGTCGCTTTATTGTATGCAATGCAATCGCCCTGTAATGCTTTACTTTATCACTAAGCGGTAGCGATAGTCGTAGAAGCATAAGATTGGCGAGATGACAACGATGCTATGATGGAGATCAAGGTGTCGCGCCGGTGACGATGGTGATCATGACGGTGCTTCGGAGATGGAGATCACAAGCACAAGATGATGATGGCCATATCATATCACTTATATTGATTGCATGTGATGTTTATCTTTTATGCATCTTATCTTGCTTTGATTGACGGTAGCATTATAAGATGATCCCTCACTAAATTTTCAAAGTATAAGTGTTCTCCGTGAGTATGCACCGTTGCTAAAGTTCTTCGTGCTGAGACACCACGTGATGATCGGGTGTGATACGCTCTATGTTCAAATACAACGGGTGCAAAACAGTTGCACACACGAAATACTCAGGTTAAACTTGACAAGCCTAGCATATAACAGATATGGCCTCGGAACACGGAGACCGAAAGGTCGAGCGTGAATCATATAGTAGATATGATCAACATAGTGATGTTCACCATTGAAACTACTCCATCTCACGTGATGATCGGACATGGTTTAGTTGATTTGGATCACGTGATCACTTAGAAGATTAGAGGGATGTCTATCTAAGTGGGAGTTCTTAAGTAATATGATTAATTGAACTTAAATTTATCATGAACTTAGTACCTTATAGTATCTTGCTTGTCTATGTTGATTGTAGATAGATGGCCCGTGTTGTTGTTCCATTGAATTTTAATGCGTTCCTTGAGAAAGCAAAGTTGAAAGATGATGGTAGCAATTACACGGACTGGGTCCGTAACTTGAGGATTATCCTCATTGCTGCATAGAAGAATTACGTCCTGGAAGCACCGCTGGATGCCAGGCCTACTGCAGATGCAACTGACGACGTTAAGAACGTCTGGCAGAGCAAAGCTGATGACTACTCATAGTTCAGTGTGCCATGCTTTACGGCTTAGAACCGGGACTTCAATGACGTTTTGAACGTCATGGAGCATATGAGATGTTCCAGGAGTTGAAGTTAATATTTCAAGCAAATGCCCTGATTGAGAGATATGAAGTCTCCAATATGTTCTACAGCTGCAAGATGGAGGAGAATAGTTCTGTTAGTGAGCATATACTCAAGATGTCTGGGTACTGCAATCACTTGATTCAACTGGGAGTTAATCATCCGGATGATAGCATCATTGACAGAATTCTCCAATCACTGCCACCAAGCTACAAGAGCTTCATGATGAACTATAACATGCAAGGGATGGATAAGACGATTCCAGAGCTCTTCACAATGCTAAAGGCTGCGGAGGTAGAAATCAAAAAGGAGCATCAAGTGTTGATGGTCAATAAGACCACCAGTTTCAAGAAAAAGGGCAAAGGGAAGAAGAACGGGAACTTCAAGAAGAACAGCAAGCAAGTTGCTGCTTAGGAGAAGAAACCCAAGTCTGGACCTAAGCCTGAGACTGAGTGCTTCTACTGCAAGCAGACTGGTCACTGGAAGCGAAACTGCCCCAAGTATTTGGCGGATAAGAAGGATGCACTACTAGGGAAAACCTTATACACAGAATGTTACCAGTAGCGCTTGTTAAAATGAGGCGCTACTGCTACTTAGCAGTAGCGCGTCTGCTAGAACCGCGCTACTGTTACCCGCTTAGCAGTAGCGCGGCAGGGACAGAACGCGCTACTACTATAATTGCCACACCGTTCCCAACGTGCTAGGTATAATAGTAGCGCCCTTCTACGAACAGCGCTACTACTACGGATTTTAGTAGCAGCGCATTTTGCCTCCCCACGCTACTGTTAAAGCTATTTTCACCTAACCCCCTGCGCGGCCTGATTCCCTCTCCTCTGCTTCCTCCCCCAATTCAACTCTACTATTCCTCATCGCCTCCGCCTCGCCGCTGTCTCCCCCGACCCCGCCTCGCCGCCGTCTCCCCCGACCCCGCCTCGCCTCCGCCTC
>NC_041392.1:81726933-81765206 GCF_002162155.2 Triticum dicoccoides
CTCCACCGACCCCGCCTCGTCGCGCCTCGGTGCCGCCGTCTCCCCCGACCCCATCTCTCTCCCCACCCTCTGTAAGCACTCTCCCCTTCCGATCCCTCTTCTCTGCTTAGTATGAACCCTAGCTATTTAGTGCTAGTTAGTATGAACCCTAGGCTATTTTTAGTGCTAGTTAGTTAATTACTTATATGGTAATTAGGGCACTAGTTCCTAGGTACTAATTAGTTAGTAAGAACTAGGTACTAATTAGGTATTAGTTTATTTTTATTTATAGTAAGTTTATTTTTAGTAAGAACTAATTGAATTAATAGAACTCGTTAGTAAGAACTTGTTGCTATTTTTTTAGTTAAAGCAATTTTTCTCGCATCGACGTGGACGATGCCCATCCCGCATCCTCGTCGTCGAGTCGGTGGAGGACGACACCTGCTTGACCAGATGGGCCATGTCCGGGACTGGGCTCCGCCGGGGTGGTACTGGGAGGCGCTACCTACCGGGGGTGCAGGTTGGTGAGGAGCCAGCCTGTCGTTGACCCAAACCTTCTTTGGTGGCGGTCGCATGGGCCAGTGACGGTCCAGAGGCTCGAGGACTCCGCGGAGGTGGTGCGTCACCGTGTCAGTGAGGAGGACGCGCACGTTCGCCGCTACTTGTTTGCGTTGGAGCACATGTTCTCTAATACCTGGCAGGTTCTCCAGGGATCTCACTGAGCTATGATCCCGTGATGGTTCCTTCTCTGTGGGTGTCCACCGCCCGCGCCCATACCCGTCGTGTGCTAGGGTTTTAGTTGTACTAGTGATGTTATATGTATGACACTATTCGGTATGTATTAGTGATAATATTCGACGATGTACAGACGCATGAGATGATTTACTTTTGCTTATTGAATGCATGCTAATTTGAGTCCTATAAGATATTTTGAAATGTATATCTTGTGTTGCTCAATATCCAAGTGGCCAGTCATGTTTGCAGGTTACACCTCTGAGTGGCCTATGTTTTGCCGGAGTGTTGATTCATTTCCGTTCCGGCAAATTTCAGGCGCTCGATATGTCCTATTTTAGCAAAGGTCATGCCGGATTTTTCCGTGAATTTTGGCATGACTTTTGCCAGAATATGTAGGAAATATCGAGTGCCCCGGATTTGTGTGTTGAGTATCCTGGTAGTTGTCTTCGATCGATTTTAAATTAATGTTTTAACTATGAACATAGGAAATGTCTGACGACGAAAAGGATTTCGGTATTTGCAAATACTGCGAAGACGAGCGCAGCCTGTGCGATGGAATCTTCCTAGATGATGATAGGCGCTTCAGCATCAAGCTGGACGAGAACTTCGAAGTGGATACAGTAAGTCACAATGACAAGTCTTTTTTCGTAATTAAGCATGACATCTGCTTCATTTGCTTCAACTTATATTTTTTTACTATTCTACTAGCTTATCCCCTGCCATTCAAGAGTTTTTGTATTGGATAAGATAGGTTTCAGTCATACTATGGAGGTAAAGAAAGTTTACTTGAAGACCCAGCATGGTTATATTTTCCACGCAAAATTATACAATTCAGAAGACTACACCTATTTTGGATGCAAAACATGGCGAGCACTATGCAAGACTTATGCATTTGAGCCTGATATGGTTATCACCTTTGATATTCGTCCGGAAGATTATATTGAAGGTAATACCGACATCTGGGTCGATGTGCAGACGCCTCCAGTTACACCATTATGTAAGTTTCTCAACCATATTTATGTCTTTGATATTGTTTATTCAAAAATAGTTGACAACTAATTTGTATTGTCAGCTTATTTCGGTGCAAGCAAACATGTCCAGCGCTTGGTAGACAGGACCTACTACTGTCCCGGGGCTGAACTAAACTGCGAGGAGCTAAGTCATTATGTTTCATGGCTTGAGGATCTTGATACTGTCAAGACAAATTTTCTTCCTGCACTTAGAAATGTTAGTACTGAAAACGTGCGACCAATAGTGTTCGTAATGAACCACGGTCACATCTATTTAGGAAGGATGGTAAGATTTTTACTATTTGTCCTCAGTGCATCTTTTCCATACATTATTTGTGAAGCTAAAATTCATTGCTAAGTACGTTACCATACGATGTTCTTGAACAGGGACTCCCGATGAATGTTGTGCCTTATGGGATCGAGACTAAAGGTACCATGAGTATTATTAGCTTACGGCCAAGATATCCTACATGTTACTTTAGTGCATTCAAGATCAGCGATGGATGCTTAATAGTGCAAGACTGGACCAAATATGTGATGGGGGAGCGCAGAGAAGTACTAGGGGGCAGCAAACAGATGTGCTACACACAATTAGGAGACAGGTTCATCTGCATGCTCCAACTTGATCAAGGAGGAGAGCTACACATGTTTTATGTTATTTTACCTAAGAGAGAGCAGCAGAAGTGATTAGCTAGCTAGAAATGAGTTTGAGGATGATGATGTGCTACACTATTACTATGATGATAAAATAGCTAGTGTTGGTGGTAATGACTATGATGATTATTATTAGCTAGTGTTGGTGGTGATTAGCTAGCTAGAATGAGAGTTTGAAGATGATGATGTGTGCTACACTATGACTATGATGATTAAATAGCTAATGTTGGTGGTAATGACTATGATGATGATTAAATAGCTTGTGTTGGCGGATTAGATTCAAGTGGAGGCAACATGTGGTGCACATCAAAAGTACTACTAGTCCAAACTAGATCAAGTTTGGATTCGTAGTATACTTTTGACATGCACCACATATTGCCTCCACTTGAAACTAATCCACCTTCATTTGACACACTGTTATGGACATAATGATGTAAACCTCATAACTAGTATTGTACCAATATTTGTACGACGGTGCATAAATACACTAAAAATAAAAAATAAAAAAAGAATACTAGTAGCGATGGACAGAAAACACGCTGCCAGTAGTTACATTAGCAGTAGCGTTGGATTGAACAAACGCTGCAGCTACTTGTCCTAGCAGTAGCGCGTGCGGCCACGCGTTACTGCTAAGCAATAGCTGTAGCGCCTTATTAGTAGTGCGCCTACCCGCGCTACTAGTGAGCACAAAACCAGCGCTACTGCTAGGGTTTTCCCTAGTAGTGATGGCAAGGTGAACAAAGGTATATGTGATATACATGTTATTGCACTACCAAAAAAATACACTTCCGTGATGATATGTGTTTGTCACAGTAGGTCGCTTTTTTTGTCATGCATGTACATCCATGACAAATTTATGACAGAATCAAGATAGTCATACGTGTGCTGTCGTAGAAGTGTTCCATGACATTACCAAAATTATCATCACGGAAGTGTCCACTTCCATGACGATAAATCGCGCGTCACAGAAGTGCTTTTGTTAAGGGTAACCGACACGTGGCATCCACTGTAACGGAATGCCGTTAAGCTATCGGGTCGGGTTTTGGATCCGGTAACCCGTTAACAGCCACGACTAATGGGAAATTTCCACGTGTAAAATTCTTATTGGCCGGACGAAACACGTGTCCGCTCGTTAGTGGGTCAGATAGGCGCCTATGATACGTCAACACGTGGCATGGCCCAACAGAGGCCCATTCCCGTGAAAAGGCCGGCCCGTTTGACTTGGTCAAAAGGTGGCGGGCCGGCCCATGGAAAGCCTGTTAATGGCCTATTCGCATAGAGCCCATTTACAGCCCGCTAAGCCAAGGCCCGTTACGCCCTCTCCGAATTAGGCCCAGTAGCGTCATCTGGGCCATCCAATATGATTCGAGCCCGTTTTCACTTCTGGCCCATGTATAGCCCATGATGTCTTTCGGCCCATATGAGGCCCTTTGTAACTCTTGGCCCATTAGCGGCCCGTGCTGAAACTGGCCCCTAATGAACAGTGTATTACTTTACACCCATTAACGGCCCATGGTGAAACTGACCCGTAATGAACAGTGTACCACTTTGTACCCATTAACGGCCCATTATTCCGTTGGGCCGTTTCCAGCCCAAGTTAACTTGCGGCCTTCTGAGGGCCCATTTATTCTTGGGCTCATTTTCAGCATTCGGTTACTTACGACCTATTACTGTCATTTTCTGCTTGTGGGCCAAATTCAGCCCGTCGTTGCAGTCGTCCCGTTTGTGGACCGTTAGTCTGTTGGGCCAATTTCATAGCATCACCAAATACGGCATATTAACGGCCCGTTATGGTCAGCCCATACAACGTACAATTTCCATTAAAGGGCCGTCTATGGCCCGTTAAAGGCCCGTACAAGGCCCATAAATGAGCCGACGGCCCATGGATCCTATGAGATGTACAAGGCCCATGGATCCTACGAGATGTAGAAGGCCCATGGATCCTACGAGACGTAGAAGGCCCATGGATCCTACGAGACATAGAAGCCCATGGATCCGACGGCCCGTGAAGGGCCATGGTCGGGCGAATTGGCCCCCGTTTGAATGATATAGCATATTCAAAGAATTATCCTACTCAATATTATCACCTCTAAAAAGCCTACACTATTACAACAAAGAGATCAAGGCATAGAAAGGTAGAATAATCCTACACTATACAATAAAGAAATTACAGCCGATTCTACCCACTGGGCATTATGGTTCGGCATAGGTGATAGTAAAGCATACACAAACAACAAATTACATACACTGGGCAAATACAGCTCATACATCATGGACGCGCATCAACTTAACTCCATTTGAACTATAATCTCTTCAGAAAATAGGATTGGCCGGATTCAGATAGCACAAATTTCAGTCTGCAAAATCTCCAATTCCTTCATGGTTACCTCAGTGTCTTGTTTCATTTTTTTGACTCCTGCATCTAATACATGCATGTCCAGTCTCAACTTGTTGATTATACATTGACAATCATGTACACGTTGTCTTACCACCTCTAGTTGATGCTCGAGAACATCAGCACATTCCAATTCCAATCCATAATCATTCGGTAACGGCCATGCCGCACTGCTCGCAGATCTTTGTGTTGATGTCACTTCATCCTGAAATGTTTCTGTAAGTACACATGACTAGGGCAAAAATATAGTTACAATAGTGAAGCGAACAAGACACTATTTTGTACTACATGGCAAAACATGACTAACAATAATGTTACACGTCACTTTAAAAAAATGTTACACGTCATGAAGCATAAGCAGGTGATATTTTAAAAATTACAAAGAAGATAGTCTGTGCAGCCTGCATACAGAAATCTCTCTTAGCTCACCAGAGGAGCATGATGTTGGGGCCCAATCGAAAACACAGACAAGTTACAAATTTAGACAGCACATTGCGTATAAGTAAGCAAGCAGTTGGCCATTCTATCCCACAATTAAAGTCTTAGGGAGCATAATGAACAGCAGAGGGTTTCATACAAACATACTACAGCAGGCAAAACTATGCAATCATTAGCATAGTATAAACTAGATTGTGAGCCTCATGCAATAATAGTTGGTTAATAGACTTCAAAGCTTCAAGCACACTTCGGCAGAGTAATTAAATGGCAAGGCCTTTAATTATGTCAACTAATAGTGATACAAGTACCGAACATCAGGCATGATTATTTGGGCATCTCATTAATTGAGGACAAATAAAGCAATTGAAAAGAGAAAATTAACTATGCCTGAAACAAACAAGGAATTGGACTGTTGAGTTGCATACAGTGACTTACCTTAGCAGGTTGAAGAGGCTCAGCGCAGCTCCTACTTCTCTTGCAAGGCTCCTTCCTAACATCTTGTACTTGGAAATCCTCAATCTTATCTTCATTGCACCCCCTCTGCAAGGTGACACAAACTAGTTACTCGTCTCCTTGGAAGATAAATATGCATACTTTCTAGTCTGTGAACACAAAAGGATGAGATTATAACAAAACAACACCACATAATGAAACATGCCGCATCTCTTGCACTTGCACACAATGAAATGAGCATTTACTATGTCTGCACTATGTAAAAATTAGGCATACCTTCGAACTGGATCTCCAGGTACTCTTAGAGAGCCTACTGTAGTGTACAGCCAAACCTTTATGTCACCTATGAGTTAGACAAGGCCCCACTACAGCAACCCTTAGTGTTTAAATTGTTGACAAGCTCTGTTAGAGTGTTAGGTCAAGAGCAGCAAGTAATCAAAGCAAACCGTCCTAGTATGGCTGGCTGATGCAAACAAGCAATTGAACAGAAGTGTGAGCAAATCTTACATATGAAGAAAAGAAGCAAAGAAGGAGGCTTAAAGACCATCACTTGACTGACCAGATTTAAGGGGCATTTAAACATCATGTGCAACGTATGAACTAACATAAACATTGTATATTCCAGATTCTACAATGGAATGCACATGTATTAGGTTATGCCATGTATGATGATGCCTAAATGTACAGATAGCAGGCAGGAGTGATTCGTCATTGCACGCACAATTGAATTGCAGGTTAAGGGCCAGTTCGATTCCGCCTTTTCAGGTCATATTGTCAAAATAAGCCATAAAAGATGTAAAGAAGTCATTTTTGAGTTATGGGCTTGGGCTTAACTAATTTCGCTTTGGAGGGGCGGTGTTTCGGGTAGAACCTCACTAAAAATTGAAGGGAAGGGGAATAGTGAAATGACTCTGTTGTCTGCCTATATTACACTCAAAATGCAACTGCTGACGCCCATGTCCCACCTGACCCTCAAGTAAAAACAAACATGCAAGCATTCATTGCCCTGTCCGCTTGCATCTCCTCTCCCCTTTCCCTCTACCTCGATCCCCTGCCTGCAGCACTAGGGTTCCTCCAGCGAGCCGTCACCACTGGTCCCATCTGGCCTTGTCCTCGATGATGCTATGTCCAGCTAGGCTACATGGCCGGCGGGTAGGGGCAAATCTCCCTGGCTTCTCCTCCCTCTGGCGCCGCCCCTCATTCTCATGGTCTCTAGCAGCTGCTCCACTGTGGTTCGTCCAACGCACTACTCCAGCGGGCGCTGCACAGCTACGGCTGATGCCACACTACGGTAGAAGGCACCTTATTCCCCCTCCCCTCCTCCCAGGCCATGGCCTTGAGGTGTTGTTGAAGGATGAGATCATCCAACAAGGTGAGGATCTCCTCTGATTTTTTGCCAAATTTTCATTCTGATCCACTATACGATGAATTGCTATGAGCTGCTTCTGCTGCTATATGGTGCATTGCTATGAGCTGCTCCTGCTGCTGCTATATGATGAATTGCTATGAGCTGCTACTGCTGTATGATGAGTTGCTATGAGCTGCTGCTGCTGCTATATGATGAATTGCTATGAGCTGCTGCTGCTGCTATATGATGAGTTGCTACAAGCTGCTCCTGCTGCTGCTATATGATGAGTTGCTACAAGCTGCTCCTACTGCTGCTATATGATAAATTCCTATGAGCTGCTCCTGCTGCTGCTATATGATGAATTGCTATGAGCTGCTGCTGCTGCTGCTGCTATATGATGAATTGCTATGAGCTGCTGCTGGTATATGATGAATTGCAGACTGCTGCTGCTGTATAATGAGTTGCTATGAGCTGCTGCTGCTGCTATATGATGCTTTTAGGTGGTGCTACAATACGATAATAACTAGCCACTTGGACCATCGAATTTCAATAAATAATTGTTCTTCATTTAAATGTGGGTCATGCGTTCTTCGTTTAAATTAGGCAATGGGATCTCTATGGAAAACATTGACCAAAGTAGATTGTGCCAAGTAGATGGTATCTTTGTATTTGCATTTTGAGCAAATAGTGATGGTCTGTTTTCCTATCATATTAATTACTGCACTGGATTCAATTTGTGATGTTTGCAAGTCAAATTAATTTCCATATGGGCAGCAAAATGAAAAAAATATAATGCAATCTAGACTTTCCACTGATCATACCAAAGATAAGCTGAAAACGCAATGAAAAGAACTGGTTGGCTTATTACATGGAGCTTATATTCACATGTGCTTATTTTCTTAGGATAACTTGTAATAACTGTCCCTAAGAAACTTGGCTAATAGAACTGGCATACAAATAACATGTCACGATGATTGCAATGGAGGAGTGACGTACCATAGCACACTGTATAGGCTCACCGCTGCCTCTCCTTTTTTGCGATGTTCCATGAAATTGCCACATACATCTTGTACTTTTTCATTGTATAACCCTATCTGCAAGTTGACACGGCTAATTTCAGACATCTCTACATGATACTACATTGCATATCCCTTGCGCATATTTAAACCACCAATTAACGATTGTGTGCGTACCATAAACTAGCCATGACTCTGTATGCTGGACTAGCAGGCACTCTAAGGGAGCCTAATGTAGTGCACTGGAATTCCTACATGCCACCTACGATTTTGTGTAATGTACTACCCCTGTTCCTAAATATATGTCTTTGCAGAGATTCCAGTATGGAACACATACATATGTATATAGATGCATTTTCGAGTGTAGATTCACTCATTTTGCTCGGTATGTAGCCTATAGTGGAATCTCTAGAAAGACTTATATTTAGGAACGGAGGTACGAGGTAGTATCATGTATGACATCTACATATCTAATTTAGCAGCCACTAGTAGAAATCATTGTCTGCACAAAGGGATTACTGGTCGAAAATCCTAGCAAAGCACGCTGGCAGGAACAGAACAATACAAGAGAGAAAGACGCGCTTACAAGATCATAGCAATGCCTCAGTCCAGGATCTTGGTTGGCCAAGCTCTTAGATCCAGAAGAAACATCATCCTTGTAGTTTTTGCCATCTGCATAACAGGTAACAGCGACCGGTTAGTATATTTGAAGTACATCGGGCAGGTGATGCTGGACGGGTTTAAAGGTGACAAGTACCTAGGCTGTGGCGGGTGCTTGGCATCTCTCCCGACTGTGGGAATCAGGTAGAAACGTCGAGGGTGATGATGCTGCGCTGGCTGTCGGGGTCCGGTAAGGAGATCTAGAACCGTCAAGTAGGGTGTTTGTGGAGCGGCTCCGGTAGGGTGGACTACGGTGTGGGTGAAGCAGATCTATGGCCATGGACGAGGGCGTAGGTGAAGCTGCTCCGGTGGTTGGGTTAAGGATGGTGTCGACGATGTGGATCTGCGGCCGTGGACGGGGCGTCAGAAGCTGCTCTGGTAGGTTGGATGAGGGTGCGAGGAAGCAGATCTGAGGCCGTGGACTTGTGAGTTGGCAAAGCAGCCCCGGTAGGGTTGAGAATGGTATAGGCGAAGCTACTCCGATAGGGTTGAGGAAGGTGTCGGTGAAGCGGCTCCGGTAGGGTTGAGGAAGGTGTCGGCGAAGAGGATCAGAGGCCGTCGACGGGTGCGTCGGTGGGGCGGCTCTGGGGGGTGTGGACGAAGCGTCTCCGGTGGGGAGTACGAATGGGCCGCTGCATATGCGCGGCCATTGACGAGAGTACCGGCGAAGCAGATCCGGCGTCGTGGACAAGGCCGGCACTGAATGGGCTGTGGTACAGTGGTGGATGAGCAGTCTACTTGTTTCTAGGGGAGGTGGGAGGGGTAGATGCGGCCACAGAAGCAGATCCGGCAAGGTGGACGCCGTTGGCAGTGAATGGGCTATGGTACGCCGGTGGATGAGCAGTCTAGGGTTTCGAGAGGGGAGGGGAGAAAGGGCGATGAAGTACGGACGGCATGATGTAAGATGCTCTGGTGCTGTGGAGTTAGTCGTTTTTGCGGGAGGGGGAGAGGAAATGGGGGTGCCGTGTAGTGGGCGAACCGGAAGTTACCAAAGCAGCCCCGACCTATCATGTAGATGAGGGCAGTATTGTAACTTTTGGTCTCCATGCACCAAGGACAAAAGGGGGATTTCGCATGCTAAAGACTAAGGTGGCGGAAATTTTAGAAGGAGGCGGGAGATTTTGCCGCCCGCGGGATCGTTCGTATCCAGTTTCAACTAATTTTGGACCGTGCTAGCGGGAAGGTCATGCTAGACTGTGTACACGGGGCACGCGTCAGCAGTTAATAACTGGTGTGACGTCCACCCCAGAAAAAGACAATAACTCGGGATGATGCGCCGATAACTTGGACGTTCACACGGGCGCGGCCAATCGTACGGGTGTAGTGGCGCGTTCACAAAAAAGGGATCAAACGCTCAGGCTATGTATTTCTCATGTAAATAGATAATTTAGTGCCATTGGTTATTTACTTTAAACATAATGCATTGACGTGTTAGTGTAGAGGCGCACAAAAAGAAATGGATATTGTAGTCAGCTACTTAAAAGTGTTACCTCATATGATTACATAGCCTCCATTTCATAAATTGCGTACTTGTTGAATTCATATATGAATATTACATATATTATTTCAAAATAGAAACTTAAATCATCCAAGACTAATGAATTTGAATGCAAGAGTAACAATGGTGCATGTTCATGATAGCTACATTGGTTGTTTGAAGAAACATCACTGTAACTTTGGCATGCACAACTAAAAAGGCTTATTTAAATAGATAAAATGTGATATGTGAGTGTCCAATCTTTATAGCGTTGAATCGATATTGTACCTTTGGCCACGATATGAAGTAGATATTGACTTATGTTCAAGCGATGCACGTCCACGATCGCTAGATAGTGATACGTGAATGAATTGTGCAATCTCTTTCACACGCATACATATGTCATTTCCCTGTGGGCATCGGAATCACACATGTGCACTTCGTGTATTTCTCTCCCTCCGTCAGGGTTAAATTCGTCTTTCTACCCCGTCCTACAAGTCTCTCACACAGAAACACACACGCTCTCTATGTGTAACACGCCCACCCCTTTAATTCCGCCCACCCACATCCACTAATGTCTCTCACACATTTGCTATCTACCTATCCCTTAATATAGCTAGATATGTGTCACACAAACTCCTTCTCCCTACTAGCAAGATGCCCATGGGTTGCACCGAACATCAAGATGCATTTGTATGAGAAGTTTATCTTGTGGGAGAAAAGGATGAATGAGAGAATGCCATATTTGCAAATGCGGAGAGGGGTGTGGGTATATTTTTGCAAAATTGCCATAGTTTCCTTCCTGTTCGTCGGATATAAATCGGATGGCCTATATTGCAGGATGGCAGGAACACCATCATCACCAACTCTGTTTTTTTATAAGAGTAGAGATATGTGAGTGTCACTGCCCCACCCCTCCCCCCCACACACACCCACACTTTCCAACACCGAAGGAGTAGGGTGACACCTCGATCTTGATACTAATCTATCGACTGGCTTCTCTCTCAAACATACACACACACACACTACCCGGCACCGAAGGAGTAGGGTGGCACATCGATCTTGATAATAATCTATCTACTCCTCTTTCAAACACACACACACGCACGCACACACACACACACTCGCTAGTTGTGCCTCTGTGCCTACCGCGCACACTCTAAATACGTCTTTCTCTCCCTCCCCCCAACAATGACAGCAGAAGGGTGACAACTCGATCTGATCATAATCTGTCAATTGGTTTCTCTCTCAAACATTGTGTCTCGGTGCCTCGCTCGGTAGCCCCCTCGATATGTAGACTTCTCGCGCGCGCACAGCTGTAGTGACGATGACGCTGAACCCAGTGTGCCTTGTTTTTACCGGCCTCGTGTGATAGCTTTCACCCCGTTTTCTATTAATTAACAAGGCAACCTTTTCTTTGTTACTACTAGTGAATATGAAATCATTCGGGGCAGACATAAAATATATCACTTCAACCCAATTATCGCAGCAACTATTTTAAAAGAAAGTTGCTAGCTGCCCGTGTGTTGCACGGAACATCAAGATACATTTGTATGAGTAGTTTATCTTGTGAGAGAAAAGGTTGAACGAGGGAAGGCCTTATTTGCGAACGTGGAGAGACATGTGGGTATATTTTTGCAAAATTGCCATAGTTTCTTTCCTATCCGTTAGATATAAATCCGACGGCCTATATTGCAGGATGGCACGCACACCATCATCACCAACTCTTTTTCTACTCCCTCCGTCCAAAAATACTAGTCATCAAAATGGATAAAAAGAGATGTATCTAAAACTAAAATACGTCTAGATACATTTCCTTTTATCCATTTTGATGAAAAGTATTTCCGGACGGAGGGAGTATTTGTCTTTTTAGAGATTTCAACAAGTGACTATGACCGGACCTTACCAACATACTCAAAAAAGTAGTCCATAATTTTGATGTTACCCTCTTTTCTTGGCGGTGCAGTGCCATCTGGATACCTCATAAATAAATCAAGGACAAATCTGACCCCTTCTTGAAAAGACATACGGAGCAAAATGAGTGAATCTACACTCTAAAATATGTCTACATACACATCCGTATGTGGTAGTCCATTTGAAATCTGAAAAAGACAAATATTTAGGAACGAATGGAGTATATATAAGAGTAGACATGGAGATATATCTCCAGCATGGTCTACAACAAAAATGTGTTGGGCTGGTTAGCGCTGGATGCTCGCAACGCGATGACATGAGTTCGTATTCTGTCTTTTAACTTTATATTTTTATATTATATATTACTCTACTTATTTGATATATACTTCTTTCGCCACTGTACTGATAGTAGAACCCACAGAGTACTTAGAATACAAGATTAAGGATGGACTTGTTTCTTTTTAACTTTCTGTACGAAGCTCTAGCCACCCTGCAAGTCATGTGTACACTGTGCATGCAATTAACTTTTTATAGAGGGACAATCATACAGGAAATTAACTCAAATGGATTGGATGTCACTCTATTATTTCCAGCATAAAGAGCATCTCCAACGGCAGCCGGCAAATCTCCTCCCGCTTCCTTAAGCGGAGGACGACATCAAACGCCAGCGGCATACATTTTTACATCTCTAACCAACCAGATGAAATTCGTGCAAACACGGACTGATTCCATATAAGCATGAAGGATTTCGTATAAAAAACCCGGATCTTCATATAAACATCATGGATTTCATTACATTTACATGAACTAAGAGTTGCCAATCCAGCTCTCTTGTATAATTAATACTCCCTCCATCCGGAAATGGATGTATCTAGACTTATTTTAGTTCTAAATGGCCGCCCGCTGATCCCTTTGTCTTCCTCATGTCCGTCAGACACTTGCGGGGTCGACGAAGGTCCTCGGAAGAGATGAAGCAGCAAAGAAACCACCTGAATCCGCGGCCGTCGCCTCGGCGGTGGCCTTCATGGGTCCCAAGTGGCGGCGACCTCCCGTGTTCTACTTCTCCTCGATGATGGCGGCGGACACGGAGAAGCTGGCCACTGACTCGTCGCTCTCCATGCACCCGGCTTCTGTCTCTGCCTGCATGGCGCTGCCGCAGGCACGGGAGGCGCGCCCACAGACACGGGAGGCGCGGCCATTGCAGACACTGGTGGCGTGGTACGACACGGCAGCGACGTCGCCCGTACCAGCGTGCTCGCCGCCGTGCCAGCGTGGAGCAACTCGCCACTCCTCATCGAGCTGAACTGGAGCGGCGAGTTGCTGAACCATGCGCCTGCTTGGGGCGGCAACTGGCTCCGTCGGGCCAAGCGAGGTTGGTGAAGCACCGAGCGGCCTCGCCCGTATCCGGAGGGCTCGGCGGGCCACCCAGCCGGGTAATATGCCGGAGAACGGTTCATCGGAAGCCATCGGAGGAGTGGAGAAAATGGTGAAGGAGGAGATGGGGGAGCGGCGGAGGGGTGCGATTCTTGCCCGCTGTCGGTCTAGCCTCGTGTAAATAGAGGGCGGACAGTAGGAGCTTGGCTGGCGTCTGGCCTCGTTTAAACTGAGGGCGGACGGGAGGAGCTCGGCCGGTGTTGCGTTTAATTCCGGCCCTCTCATGAACGGACGTGTGGCCAGAGTAGGATTCTCGGTTTTCATGCGGGTTTAACGGAGGGGTTTAATGGAGGCGCCGGGCGTGCAGCGGGCGGCGCAGTACTATTCGATTTGACAGCAGTAATGAGCCATCAAATCACAAAGGCCCTCACCTCTCATGAAACCGACCGAGTTAGACTGCCCCGCCCTCTAGCCTTTTAAAAAAATGTATATACTCCACTTTTGTACAGTAGTAGTATCGATGGATTGCGCCATGGAGCAAAACTTGAAATTAAAGAAGGTGCTACATATAGAGAGCGCTCGTCGCCAAATTATGCATATAGGACTATTAAAAAGGCTTGTCACAATAATGGTGTCCAGCACAAGTGCACAACCCACCCCTCAAATAAAACTAAGCACCCTGGAATTCTTTGACAAAACTAAGCACCTTGAAATTCTTTGACAACTAAACTGCTGGCTATATGATGTTGGCCATATATATTGTACGTATATAATGTGAAGAAATGAGTGGTAGTACTATACCAACTAAAAGATGAAATGTAAGAAATACTAGTATGTACGTACTGAAGAGTTAAAGTAACAAGAAGAAACGTAACATAGTTCTGCTGGGGGCTCAGCACAACACACCCCTCAAATTAAATTAAGCACACCTAAAATTAAACTTTGCAACTATTCCGGTAGACACTGCATTAGAACCACCATGAGCAACGACACTGCCACCTTACTCGGAGTCCTCGTCCACGTCCTCGACTTCGTCCTTGTCCCTCTTCCTCTTGGCCGATACTTCTTTGCTTGAACCGCACACTTGGCTGTTGCTCTTCATCCAACCCTTGTAGATATTTAAGCAAAGGTAGCCATCCATTGCAATGTAGTGGATGTGGTCTATATCTAGTAAATTCCGCTGCCATGCATGACGATGAAACGTGTATGGAGGTTTCTCCAGTTTACCGTATGAAGGATGAACCATGGCTCCTGCCAGGGTCAGCATTGAAGGCTGAAGAGAGGACACCAACCAATTCTTCTGGAGGTCGAAGGTGTTGCCTACAACGAGGCCTACCCGAAGCAGGACTTCTTTGTCGTTACCAAAGTCTACAGTAACGAATTTGACTAGGTTGCTCCTGAGGAAGTCCTTAAAATCCTGGCACTCAACGTCGGCATGGCATATGTGGTAGACCAAGCATAAGTCATGCACACAAACCTGGATCACGGCGGGCTTCTTCCTCTCTTCGTCCTTTAGATCCTTCTCTCGTCCCAGGACTGTGGTGTACTCAACATCTAGCCAAGCGACCCACTCATCATCTGAGTTTTCGAACATGCGTCTGAAGCGAGAAAGGCATCCTTTCACCATCGCGGAAGAACGGGTGTAGATGACGTCGAACTCTTCACCGGTGATGGTTCTAACCTTGTACTCGCCACCGATCCTGGAAATTTGGGACGCCATGGATTTGGGAGGAGGGTTAGGATTAGTGGAACTGCCGTAATGTGAATGGACGGGACGACTAGGAGCAAACTGCTGTAGTATTGAAGGACGTGCGGGGACGAGTAGGAGTGAACTGCCAGCGTGCGAACGGCAGGGTAGTGGCTTTCCATTCTCCCATGATACGGGCTTCCGAGAGCCCTTGGATCTGAGATCGAACAGTTGCATGGCGTGATTCTAGACCTATGGGTGAATATCCTATCCCGGAGGGTTATTCTACAAATTTTCAGCAACTTAGCATGCGACCGTTTGATCTCAGATCCAAGGGCTGCCAGCAGCCCGTATCGTGGTCGTGCCTACCACGATCATCGCGTCGCTCGTGCGGTCGCGCCCTTGGAGATTTAACATGGTGCGTTAGGCTATCTGATGTTTGGCATGATATACATAGTCATCACTTAGTTACTCATACTACAACAAGGTTGGCTATAAGTGTATTTTTTACTCCTCTCTATCTCTTTCTTCGTACTCCCTCTGTCCCATAATATAAGAACGTTATTGACACTAGTGTAGTGCCAAAAACGTTCATATATTATGGGACACAGGGAGTACTAGTATTTATTGCATTTGCCAAGGAGTGACCTCTTCCAATGAAATGGTGTTGCTAAGTTTGCTTCATTTAATTAGCTATAGACTCAAAATTGTCTTTTCACCTAGGTACACGTGCTTAGCACCATTTCTTCCTTGGGTCACCAAACTAGTCTCTCTCTTCTTGATTAACTTCCCACATCAGACTTTATGCCTATGTGGCAAGCTTAAGCACCTGTAGGAGCAAGTAAAAGTAAGTACAATAGTGCGCTTTACATGGCATTTTTGCATATGTGGAGGAAAGAGAGGCAAGGAAAAAGTTGAGAAGTGGGCTCTCATGCAAGAGCCAGCCTCTACTACATGGTGGAGCATTGGGAGAGGCACCTGTATCGAGGTGGTCAGGAATCTAGGAGACTCACGCCGGTCGTAGCGCCGCAGTTAAAATGATAATGGCAAGTCAAATCACGAGGCCCCACCTGTCCAGCAGTAACTCGCTGTCAAATCACACAGCCCTACGTTTGCAGCAGCCTACTCCCTCGTCTTCTCGCGTCTCTGTCGAACCGACTAAAGCGCTATGTTACAGTAACATATTATGTTACCACAAGCACCTCTTTCCTCATTAAATAGTTTCCACATAAGCAAAGTTGTCTTGGGATGTGTTAAGTTACTACCTAAGTTACTCCCACTATGGCTAGCCTAAGAAACAACGTGAGAATCCGATCTCCATTAGCCGAAACTTCTTTGCAGGTATGTAGTGGGTCGCCGTACATCATTTCCCTCGACATCGATCCGGTCACCATCGCCCGAAACTTCTTGGCAGGTATGTACTGGGTCGGCATGAACTCCCACTGGATGGCTACCTTCAGAGAAGAGGGTAAAAAGTTGGTGCTCGTGAACTTCCAGACCTCCCATGAGATTATCCTTCCTCCGTTGGATTATATAGAGTATTACCATCGCGGTCCAAGTCATCTAGATTACTACATGTGATCCCATTATCAATGACATCCAATGTCCATGGTCAGGAAACCGTAACCATCTATTGATCAACGAGCTAGTCAACTAGAGGCTTACTAGGGACATGGTGTTGTCTATGTATCCACACATGTATCTGAGTTTCCTATCAATACAATTCTAGCATGGATAATAAACGATTATCATGAACATGGAAATATAATAATAACCTATTTATTATTGCCTATAGGGCATATTTCCAACAGACCCGCCGAGTGCTTCAAATTTCTAATAGTCGCTGAACACCTGCTTTCGCATATGAAGATGCGTTTCCTTCTGTATTATATGGAAGTGCATATTACTCACTGGAGATGAGTTTTTTTCCAGACCATGCTCACCATCACCACCATTCAACGACCTTGCATCTAGCAGAGTTGCCCTTGCCTCCGCCTAGAGCATGACCCTGGCTCGGTTGACCTCAGACCACTGAGAGCCAGATGTTGCTTGTTGATGTAGGGAATCTTAATATTTACATCTGCAAGCACTCTGCTTCAACTCAATTGACCACTGAAGAAACGAAAGCTTCAGTTTCAACGGATACAGAGAACATACTTGCTATGGGTTTTTTCCTGCCGGTGATTTGAGTTCAGGGATTTTTAGATATGTTAAAGGGCTCAACCTTACTTCTGCCTCCGGTCCGCGGGCGCACTGGCTCCCTGCTGCTCCAATAGTTAGTACTGCCCAGAAGAGAAAAAGATAGTAAAGAAAAGAAAGGGAGTTTGACACGGCATGGTACTCCTGAACAATATTTTATATTATATATTGCTTTCTTTAAAAGAGAAATTACTTTGTCTTGCAAGATCTCCAATGCAGGACAAGTTGTCTACTGCAGAAGGGACTATTATATCACTGAGCTGTTGAATGACTCATACCGGTTTATATCACGGTCAAATATGGAGAATTTCAAGAGAACTCCTCGAGTCGTCTTAAGACCCGGGGGCTACAATGACATGACCTGGCAAAATTGGCCAGTTTCAGTGAATTCAAAAACTTCGGGTCATTGGAGGGAAAAAAACCCGGCCCCGGAGGCTACTGCCCTATTGGTGAAAATTTGAAGGCTGTCAGAAAAGTTCTATCTTAAAAGTGCCTGATAATCATAAAGTTCCGGCCCAATAGGAAATTTCTGTTTTAAGAGGAAAAATTACGGTTCAAAATCCGGCTCAAGGGAAATCTGTCTCTCACAAAGCTTTGAAAGCCCTCAATATCCGGTTTAAAATTCCGGTTTAAAAAGAATCCATCTCTCGCAAGTTCGAGTTCTCAGGAAAAATTAAAGGTTGCCAAAGAGAAATAACTGCCACGATCCGCAGTTCAAACATGGGCATCCTGCCTTATTGGCTTATCATACTATTGATACTTGGTGGCTTCCTGCTCACTGAGCATAGCTATGACTACCCTTTGATCCGGCTTATAGGCTAGGCTCTAAAGATCACTTGGGGGCTTCCTGTTCAAACATAGGTGTATTCACCAAAGAGAACATAGCGTTACTACCCTCTTGACTGGCTTGGTACACCAGGTGTATCCACCAAAGTTTCCCGGTTGTCCTGTTCAAACATAGGTGTATTCACCAAAGAGGACATAACCTTTTAATTGGTTTGGAATGCCAGGTGTATTCACCAAAAAATTTTGGGTTATCCGGCCTGTATGCAAGATGCTTCTCCACGGGTAATCCAGGATGACCAGCCATGTTCTTAATAGTCAATCTTTTAAATAAGACTGTGAACTTGTTAAGGTTAAAACATTGATTGGATCATGAGAGAGCCAGCTTACGGAAAGCAAGGATATACTCAGGCTATTAAGCCGCTTTCCCTGAAACTTGGTTAAACCAGCCTGTTTGCATGATGCTACTCCAACCCCGCATACTCTCGATAAGTCAATCTTTTAATAAGACCCTGAACTTATTCGGGTTAAAATGTCGATTGGGTCATGTGAGAGCCGGCTTAGAGAAAGTGAGGATAAACCGGTGGCTATCATGCTAGTTTCATTGAAGTAAGATTCAAGCTTCAAAAGCTGACATTTTTACTCTTTTATCATACACATACATCATCATCATACATTGCATCATCATTGCATCATCATAGCATGCATCATATATGCATGGACATACTGGTTTATATTGCAGGAACCGGTTTTCAAACCGGGTTATATTATTCAAATCTTTAATAGCCAACATGGCTGGATTTTTATTATGGTTATCAATAACCAGTATTATAATTGAGGTTTACAAAGCCGCTTCAGAGTAATGGCTATTATTTCCTCATCCAAGAATACCAGCTCGCACCCAGGAGTATGGTTCAGTATTGATATGCAACGCATTCCGCAATATCATACAGACAGTGGATATGATTTATTTACAATGGAATGGATAGTCCCGAGTCGCTGCAGGCTTATGACCCGACACTTGGGGGCTACATTATTCAGATCATGATTATATCAAATATGAAAGTCCCGTGTCACTGTAGGCTTATGACCCGACACTTGGGGGCTACATTATTCAGATCATGATTATATCAAATATGAAAGTCCCGTGTCACTGCAGGCATGCACCATGGTACTTGGGGGCTAATGCAAGGTCATTTGTTACTTGCCTCATTGAAAAACCGACTCATCACATCGTAATGAGCCGGCCCTTGGGGGCTACTAATTGCTCCTGTTAAAAATTCAAGGTACACAAGTTAAATCCATTATATTGAAGGGTCCATTGCTCAGTTGGTAAAGCACAAGGCTCTTAACCTTGTGGACGTGGGTTCAAGCCCTGCGATGGAGGCTACATCATATGATGTTATTTTCAATGAAGTATATATAAAGTCCCAGCTCAGTACTATCTTACTGAGCCGGCCCTTGGGGGCTACACGTTGCTGTTCAAGTCTACATGATCATATCTACAAACTCCTTGCTCATTATTGCATAATTAGTCGACCCTTGGGGGCTACACTGGTTGAAGTTTTTATGAGCATAAGGCAATTACAAGTCCCAGGTTGCTGCAAGCATGACAACCCGACACTTGGGGGCTACATATGTGGAATATTCAGTTTTGACTAGTGATTGAGATGAACAACCTGAATTTTTTCAAGGTTGGAACATTTATATTGAAGCAAGTCTTAAGTTGTTACTATGCTCCCTTCTTAAGACTTGGGGGCTACAAGTGATATGCATATAAAGGAGGTACATTTTAAGCTTGATGTTAGCAACAATTATGACCCGGTGCCATTAATATTTACAAACCGACTGACAGTGGTAAGCCGGCAGACGGTGGTAAACCGCCCGAGGACTGACGACTTACTGATGACCCGGTTGAGCCTGGTAACCCATTGGTAAGCCGGTGATACGTCTCCATCGTATCTACAATTTCTGATTGTTCCATGCCAATATACTACAACTTCCATATACTCTTTGGCAACTTTTTATACTATTTTTGGGACTAACATATTGATCCAGTGCCCAGTGCCAGTTCCTGTCTGTTGCATGTTTTTGGTTTCACAGAATATCCATATCAAACGGAGTCCAAACGGGATAAAAACGGACGGAGCTTATTTTTGGAATATTAGGAAAATCTGGGAGAAAGATCAACGCGAAACGGTGCCTGAGGTGGCCACGAGGCAAGGGCCCACGCCCGTACCAGGAGGGCGCGCCCCCACCCTCGTGGGCCACCCGTAAGGCGGTTTATGCCCTTATTCGGCCGCAAGAAAGCTAATTTTTGGAAAAAAATCACGGTGAAGGTTTCAGTCCAATCGGAGTTACGGATCTCCATATATACCCGAAACGGTGAAAAGGCAGCAGAAGAGAACACAAACACAGAGAGAAACAGAGAGATAGATCCAATCTCGGAGGGGCTCTCGCCCCTCCCATGCCATGGAGGCCAAGGACCAGAGGGGAAACCCTTCTCCCATCTAGGGAGGAGGTCAAGGAAGAAGAAGACGAAGGGGCCCCCTCTCCCCTTCTCTTCCGGAGGCGCCAGAACGCCGCCGTGGCCATCATCATCATCACCGCGATCTTCACCAACACCTCTGCCATCTTCACCAACATCTCCATCACCTTCCCCCCTCTATCTACAGCGGTCCACTCTCCCGCAACCCGTTGTACCCTCTACTTGAACATGGTGCTTTATGCTTCATATTATTATCCAATGATGTGTTGCCATCCTATGATGTCTGAGTAGATTTTCGTTGTCCTACCGGTGGTTGATGAATTGCTATGATTGATTTAATTTGCTTGTGGTTATGTTGCTGTCCTTTGGTGCCCATCATATGAGCGCGCATGTGGATCACACCATAGGGTTAGTTGTATGTTGATAGGACTATGTATTGGAGGGCAAGAGTGATAGAAGCTTCAACCTAGCATAGAAATTGATGCATATGGGATTGAAGGGGGACCAATATATCTTAATGCTATGGTTGGGTTTTACCTTAATGAACGTTAGTAGTTGCGGATGCTTGCTAATCGTTCCAATCATAAGTGCATTGGATTCCAAGTAAAGGATGACATTCTAGCAGTGGCCTCTCCCACATAATACTTGCTATCGGTCTAGTAAAGTAGTCAATTGCTTAAGGGACAATTTCGCAACTCCTACCACCACTTTTCCACACTCGCTATATTTACTTTATTGCTTCTTTACTTACAACAGCCCCTAGCTTTTATTTACGTGCTCTTTACTTTCTTGCAAGCCTATCCAAAAATACCTACAAAGTACTTCTAGTTTCATACTTGTTCTAGGTAAAGTAAACGTTAAGCGTGCGTAGAGTTGTATCGGTGGTCGATAGAACTTGAGGGAATATTTGTTCTACCTTTAGCTCCTCGTTGGGTTCGACACTCTTACTTATCGAAAACTGTTGCGATCCCCTATACTTGTGGGTTATCAAGACGTTTTTCTGGCGCCATTGTCGGGGAGCAATACGTGGGATGAATATTCTCGTGTGTGCTTGTTTGCTTTATCACTAAGTAATTTTTATTTGCTGTTCTTAGTTGTTCTCTATCTTCAGTTATGGATATGGAATACGAAATACCAAAAACATTAGGTGTACTTTCTGCTCATGGAGATGGGGAACCTCCTAAAATCCTCGATGCTGGTTATGTGAACTACTTTAATAATCCTGAGAAAACCCCATTCAATTATGTAATGGGAGTAATGTTGGATCAACGTGAATACTTTAGGGATTACGGCTTGACACAAAAGGGAAACTATTATGGGATCAAATTCATATATTGAAGTGGTATGCTAGACAACTATGCTTGGAATATGATTATACTTGTTGCTCTAGGATGAATGCTCCACACCTCCCCTTTTCATGCAAATTTAATGATAATGAAACCTTGGCTTCTTATGCTAGAGGTATATATGATTACTATGATGTGGAACAAATAGAAGAATTTGTTGCTTTTATGTGTGCTTATGAAATTGAATCTATGTTTAAAGAGTTTGATGATTTTGATGATGCTGTTTATAGATCTGAAATTTAGCTATCCTCAAATATTGCTATGAGAATTATGAATACAATTCCGATATTAATGCACTTATTAAGAAAGTCTCCGCTTTCCAAGAAGAGACTAATATTTTGCAGGAATCTATGGAAGAATAAATTGATGAAACTGTGAGCTGATTGGATGAAAAAGATGAGGAGGAGAGCGAAGAACAAAAGGAGGAAGAGGGGATTAGCTACCTGTGCCCATCTTCTAATGAGATTAACTCTTCAACTCATACATTGTTTAATTCCCCTTCGTGCTTACCGAAGGATGATTGCTATGATGACTGTTATGATCCCTTTGATTCTTTTGAAATATCCCTTTTTGATGATGCTTGCTATGCTTGTGGCCAAGATGCCAATATAAATTATGCTTATAGAGATCAACTTGCTATAGTTCCTTATGTTATGAATGAAATTGTTGCTATTGCACCCACGCATGATACTCCTATTATCTTTTTGAATTCTCCCGACTACACTATATCGGAGAAGTTTGCACTTATTAAGGATTACATTGATGGGTTGCCTTTTACCGTTGGTGATGATTTTGATAGATATAATATGCATGTGCTTGCTGCACCTACTTGCAATTATTATGAGAGAGGAACTATATCTCCACCTCTCTATGTTTCCAATATGATAAAATTGCAAGAAACTGTTTATAATATGCATTGGCCTTTACTGGGTGTGCATGAATTGTTCTTTTATGACATGCCGATGCATAGGAAGAGAGTTAGACTTCATCATTACATGATATATGTTGCTTTGTTCTCACTAATAAATTACAAATCATTGCTAATTAAAATTGGCTTTGATATACCTTGGGATCCGGGTGGATTCACTACTTGAGCACTATATGCCTAGCTTAATGGCTTTAAAGAAAGCGCTGCCAGGGAGACAACCCGGAAGTTTTAGAGAGTCATTTATTTCTGTTGAGTGCTTTCATATAGTTTAAAAACAAAAAAAATAAAGAGGGGAACCCAAAACTTTTTCAAAAAGGAAAGTGAAAGTGAGAAAGACAAGCATTGTTGAAGTGGGAGAGCACCTTGAACTTTGTTCATGCTCAGGGAAACTTTGTGAATCTTGATTACAGAAACTTTTCAAAAAAAATAATTATCCCCTTGTACAATTCCATTGTATTATAAAAATAATGTGCCAAGGTTTGCCTTTAGGATGTTTACAATACTTGTTGGTTTGTGCGGTGCAGGACAGAAACTTTGGCTGTAGTGCGCGAATTTTAGTTTTTTACTGGAACACCAAATGGTTCTGATTCTTTTTGCACTGTATTTCTGTAATTTTTTTTTATTTTTCCTGATGTTTTCAGAATTTTTCAAGTATCAGAATTATGGTGAATGTTCAGATTATTACAGATTGTTCTGTTTTAGATGGATTCTGTTTTTGATGCATAGTTTGCTTGTTTTGATGAAACTATCAACTTATATCAGTGGATTAAGCCATGAAAAAGTTATATTACAGTAGAAAAAATGCAAAAACAAAATATGAATTGGTTTTCAACAATACTTAGAGTAGTGATTTACTTTGTTATACTAACGGATCTTACCGAGTTTTCTGTTGAAGTTTTGTGTGGATGAAGTGTTCGATGATCGAGAAGGTTTCGATGTGAGAAGAAGGAAGAGAGGCAAGAGCTCAAGATTGGGAATGGCCAAGGCACCCCAAGTAAATATTCAAGGAGACTCAAGCTTCTAATCTTGGGGATGCCCCGGAAGGCATCCCCTCTTTCTTCAACAAATATCGGTATGTTTTCGGATTCGTTTCATTCATGTGATATGTGCAAATCTTGGAGCGTCTTTTGCATTTAGTTTTCATTTTTATTTTATGCACCATGCTGGTATGAGATGGTCCTTGGTTTATTTATAGAATGCTCTTTGCACTTCACTTATATTCTTTTGAGTATGGCTTTATAGAATGCTTCATGTGCTTCACTTATATCATTTGAAGTTTGGATTGCCTGTTTCTCTTTACTTAGATAACCGCCATTTGTAGAATGCTCTTTTGCTTAACTTATATTTGTTAGAGCACGGGCATATCTTTTGTAGAAAGAATTAAACTCTCTTTCTTCACTTATATCTATTTAGAGAGATGACAAGAATTGGTCATTCACATGGTTAGTCATAAAATCCTACATAAAACTTGTAGATCACTGAATATGATATGTTTGATTCCTTGCAATAGTTTTGCGATATAAAGATGGTGATATTAGAGTCATGCTAGTGGGTAGTTGTGGATTGTAGAAATACTTGTGTTGAAGTTTGTGATTCCCGTAGCATGCACGTATGGTGAACCGTTATGTGATGAAGTCGGAGCATGATTTATTTATTGATTGTCTTCCTTATGAGTGGTGGTCGGGGATGAGCGATGGCCTTTTCCTACCAGTCTATCCCCCTAGGAGCATGCGCGTAGTACTTTTTTTCGATGACTAATAGATTTTTTCAATAAGTATGTGAGTTCCATGACTAATGTTGAGTCCATGGATTATACGCACTCTCACCCTTCCATCATTGCTAGCCTCTTCGGTACCGTGCATTGCCCTTTCTCACCTCGAGAGTTGGTGCAAACTTCGCCGGTGCATCCAAACCCCGTGATACGATACACTCTATCACACATAGGCCTCATTATATCTTCCTCAAAACAGCCACCATACCTACCTATCATGGCATTTCCATAGCCATTCCGAGATATATGGCCATGCAACTTCCATCATCATCATATACATGACTTGAGCATTTATTGTCATATTGCTTTGCATGATCGTAAGATAGCTAGCATGATGTTTTCATGGCTTGTCCGTTTTTGATGTCATTGCTACGCTAGATCATTGCACATCCCGGTACACCGCCGGAGGCATTCATATAGAGTCATATCTTTGTTCTAGATATCGACTTGTAAGTAAATAAAAGTGTGATGATCATCATTATTAGAGCATTGCCCCAGTGAGGAAAGGATGATGGAGACTATGATTCCCCCATAAGTCGGGATGAGAGTCCGGACTTTACAAAAAATAGAAGAGGCCAAAGAAGCCAAATAAAAAAGAGAGGCCAAAGAAGCCCAACAAAATAAAAATAAAAAAAAGAAAATAAAAAATGAGAGAAAAAGAGAGAAGGGGCAATGTTACTATCCTTTTACCACACTTGTGCTTCAAAGTAGCACCATGTTCTTCATATAGAGAGTCTCTTGAGTTATCACTTTCATATACTAGTGGGAATTTTCATTATAGAACTTGGCTTGTATATTCCGACAATGAGCTTCCTCAAATGCCCTAGGTCTTCATGAGCAAGAAAGTTGGATGCACACCCACTTAGTTTCAGTTTGAGCTTTCATACACTTATAGCTCTTAGTGCATCCGTTGCATGGCAATCCCTACTCCTCACATTGATATCTATTAATGGGCATCTCCATAGCCCGTTGATACGTCTAGTTGATGTGAGACTTTCTCCTTTTTTGTCTTCTCCACACAACCTCCACCATCATATTCTATTCCACCTATAGTGCTATGTCCATGGCTCACGCTCATGTATTGCGTGAAAGTTGAAAAGGTTTGAGAAACGTTAAAAGTATGAAACAATTGCTTGGCTTGTCATCGGGGTTGTGCATGATGTGAATATTTTGTGTGGTGAAGATGGAGCATAGCCAGACTATATGATTTTGTAGGGATGAGCTTTCTTTGGCTATGTTATTTCAATAAGACATAATTGCTTGGTTGGTATGCTTGAAGTATTATTGTTTCTATATCAAAGGATAGACTATTGCTTTGAATCACTCGTGTCTTAATATTCATGCCATGATTACACATATGATCAAGATTATACTAGGTAGCATTACAACAACAACAACAACAACAAAGCCTTTAGTCCCAAGCAAGTTGGGGTAGGCTAGAGGTGAAACCCATAAGATCTCGCAACCAACTCATGGCTCTGGCACATGGATAGCAAGCTTCCACGCACCCCTGTCCATAGCTAGCTCTTTGTCGATACTCCAATCCTTCAGGTCTCTCTTAACGGACTCCTCCCATGTCAAAATTGGTCGACCCCGCCCTCTCTTGACATTCTCCGCACGCTTTAGCCGTCCGCTATGCACTGGAGCTTCTGGAGGCCTGCGCTGAATATGCCCAAACCATCTCAAACGATGTTGGACAAGCTTCTCCTCAATTGGTGCTACCCCAACTCTATCTCGTATATCATCATTCCGGACTCGATCCTTCCTCGTGTGGCCACACATCCATCTCAACATACGCATCTCCGCCACACCAAACTGTTGAACATGTCGCCTTTTAGTCGGCCGACACTCCGCGCCATACAACATTGCGGGTCGAACCGCCGTCCTGTAGAACTTGCCTTTTAGCTTTTGTGGCACTCTCTTGTCACAGAGAATGCCAGAAGCTTGGCGCCACTTCATCCATCCGGCTTTGATTCGATGGTTCACATCTTCATCAATACCCCCATCCTCCTGCAACATTGACCCCAAATACCGAAAGGTGTCCTTACGAGGTACCACCTGGCCATCAAGGCTAACCTCCTCCTCCTCACAGCTAGTAGTACTGATACTGCACATCATGTACTCGGTTTTAGTTCTACTAAGCCTAAACCCTTTCGATTCCAAGGTTTGTCTCCATAACTCTAACTTCCTATTTACCCCCGTCCGACTATCGTCAACTAGCACCACATCATCCGCAAAGAGCATACACCATGGGATATCTCCTTGTATACCCCTTGTGACCTCATCCATCACCAATGAAAAAAGATAAGGGCTCAAAGCTGACCCCTGATGCAGTCCTATCTTAATCAGGAAGTCATCGGTGTCGACATCACTTGTTCGAACACTTGTCACAACATTATTGTACATGTCCTTGATGAGGGTAATGTACTTTGCTGGGACTTTGTGTTTCTCCAAGGCCCACCACATGACATTCCGCGGTATCTTATCATAGGCCTTCTCCAAGTCAATGAACACCATATGCAAGTCCTTCTTATGCTCCCTATATCTCTCCATGGTCGACCTCCCAGGCATGAAACCAAACTGATTTTTGGTCACGCTTGTCATTCTTCTTAAGCGGTGCTCAATGACTCTCTCCCATAGCTTCATTGTATGGCTCATCAGCTTAATTCCACGGTAATTAGTACAACTCTGAACATCTCCCTTGTTCTTGAAGATTGGTACTAATATACTCCGTCTCCATTCTTCTGGCATCTTGTTTGCCCGAAAAATGAGGTTGAAAAGCTTGGTTAGCCATACTATCGCTATGTCCCCGAGACCTTTCCACACCTCAATGGGGATACAATCAGGGCCCATCGCCTTGCCTCCTTTCATCCTTTTTAAAGCCTCCTTCACCTCAGACTCCTGGATGCGCCGCACAAAACGCATGCTGGTCTCATCAAAGGAGTCATTCAGTTCAATGGTAGAACTCTCATTCTCCCCATTGAACAGCTTGTCGAAGTACTCCCGCCATCTATGCTTAATCTCTTCGTCCTTCACCAAGAGTTGGCCTGCTCCGTCCTTGATGCATTTGACTTGGCCAATATCCCTCGTCTTCCTCTCCCGGATCTTAGCCATCTTATAGATGTCCCTTTCACCTTCCTTCGTGCCTAACCGTTGGTAGAGGTCCTCATATGCCTGACCCCTTGCTTCACCAACAGCTCGCTTTGCGGCCTTCTTCGCCATCTTGTACTTCTCTATGTTGTCTGCACTCCTATCCAGGTATAGGCGTCTGAAGCAATCTTTCTTCTCTTTAAGCGCCTTCTGGACATCATCATTCCACCACTAGGTATCCTTATCTTCGCTTCTCCTTCCCCTAGGCACTCCAAACTCCTCCGAGGCCACCTTACGAATGCAAGTCGCCATCTTCATCCACACATTGTCCGCATCCCCTCCTTCCTCCCAAGGGCCCTCCTTAAATACCCTCTCCTTGAACACCTGAGCTACCTCCCCCTTGAGCTTCCACCACTTCGTTCTAGAGACCTTGGCACGCTTATCCCGCTGGACACGAATCCGAAAGCGGAAGTCAGCAACCACCAGCTTATGCTGGGGTACAACACTCTCCCCAGGTATCACCTTACAGTCTAGGCACGCACGCCTATCTTCTCTTCTCGAGAGGATGAAATCAATCTGGCTAGAGTGTTGGCCACTACTAAAAGTCACCAGATGTGATTCTCTCTTTCTAAAGAGGGTGTTAGCTACAATCATGTTGTAGGCTAGAGCAAAGCTTAAGACATCTTCTCCTTCTTGATTCCTGATGCCATAGCCAAAGCCCCCATGCGCCCCTTCAAAACCTGTGTTAGATGTACCCACGTGGCCATTGAGGTCTCCTCCTATGAAGAGCTTCTCACCAATCGGTACACTCCTAACCATGTCTTCCAAGCCTTCCCAGAACTCCCTCTTGGTGTTCTCATTGTGGCCTACTTGCGGGGCATATGCGCTGATAACATTGAGAACCAAGTCCTCAGCTACCAGCTTGACCAGGATAATCCGGTCCCCACGTCTCCTGACGTCTACCACTCCATACTTGAGGCTCTTGTTGATCAAGATGCCTACGCCATTTCTGTTTGCAGCCGTCCCCGTGTACCACAGCTTGAAGCTGGTATCCTCCACCTCCTTCGCCTTCTGTCCTCTCCATTTGGTTTCTTGGACGCAAAGGATATCAACACCTCTCCTCACTGCTGCTTCAACTAGCTCCCGAAGCTTCCCTGTCAGAGACCCTACGTTCCAGCTACCTAAGCGAATCCTCCTAGGCTCGGCTAGCTTCCTTACCCTTCGCACTCGTCGAGTCAAATGCGAAGACCCTTGCTCATTTTCCACTACATCCGGGCGCCGATGTAGCGTGCCACTAAGGATGCGACGACCCGATCCTCGCTCACTTGCCATCGTATCCGGATCAAGATACGGCGCGCCACTTGGGGGGTGACGGCCCGGCCCTTGCCCATTTTCCACCACACCCGGGTTCCGATGGGGCGCGTCGCTGAGACGGTTACGCCCCAACGAAAATCTTTTGGGTTTCATCTCCATAAGAGTGGCTGAGTTTTTACGTTGGCTCGCCAAGCCTATCACAACCCTCCTCCTTTACCCGGGCTTGGGACCGGCTATGTTGAGACAACATAGGCGGAGTTATTATACTAGGTAGCATTCCACATCAAAAAATTATCTTTTTTTATCATTTACCTAATTGAGGACGAGCAGGAATTAAGCTTGGGGATGCTGATACGTCTCCGTCGTATCTACAATTTTTAATTGTTCCATGCCAATATTCTACAACTTCCATATACTTTTTGGCAAATTTTTATACTATTTTTGGGACTAACATATTGATCCAGTGCCCAGTGCCAGTTCCTGTCTATTGCATGTTTTTGGTTTCGCAAAATATCCATATCAAATGGAGCCCAAACGCGATAAAAACGGACGGAGCTTATTTTTGGAATATTTGGAAAATCTGGGAGAAAGATCAACGCGAAACGGTGCCCGAGGTGGCCACGAGGCAGGGGCCCACGCCCGTACAAGGAGGGTGCGCCCCCACCCCCGTGGGCCACCCGTAAGGCGGTTGATGCCCTTCTTCGGCCGCAAGAAAGCTAATTTTTGGAAAAAAATCACGGCGAAGGTTTCAGTCCAATCGGAGTTACGGATCTCCATATATACCCGAGATGGTGAAAAGGCAGCAGAACAGAACGCAGACACAGAGAGAAACAGAGAGATAAATGGAATCTCGGAGGGGCTCTCGCCCCTCCCATGCCACGGAGGCCAAGCACCAAAGGGGAAACCCTTCTCCCATATAGGGAGGAGGTCAAGGAAGAAGAAGACGAAGGGGCCCCCTCTCCCCTTCTCTTTCGGAGACGCCGGAATGCCGCCGTGGCCATCATCATCATCACCGCGATCTTCACCAACACCTCCTCCATCTTCACCAACATCTCCATCACCTTCGCCCCTCTATCTACATTGGTCCACTCTCCCGCAACCAGTTGTACCCTCTACTTGAACATGGTGCTTTATGCTTCATATTATTATCCAATGATGTGTTGCCATCCTATGATGTCTGAGTAGATTTTCGTTGTCCTATCGGTGGTTGATGAATTGCTATGATTGATTTAATTTGCTTGTGGTTATGTTGCTGTCCTTTGGAGCCCATCATATGAGCACACGCGTGGATCGCACCATAGGGTTAGTTGTATGTTGATAGGACTATGTATTGGAGGGCAAGAGTGATAGAAGCTTCAACCTAGCATAGAAATTGATGCATACGGGATTGAAGGGGGACCAATATGTCTTAATGGTTGGGTTTTACCTTAATGAACGTTAGTAGTTGCGGATGCTTGCTAATCGTTCCAATCATAATTGCATAGAGTTCCAAGTAAGGGATGACATGCTAGCAGTGGCCTCTCCCACATAATACTTGCTATCGGTCTAGTAAAGTAGTCAATTGCTTAAGGGACAATTTCGCAACTCCTACCACCACTTTTCCACACTCACTATATTTACTTTATTGCTTCTTTACTTACAACAGCCCCTAGCTTTTATTTACGTGCTCTTTACTTTCGTGCAAGCCTATCCAAGAATACCTACAAAGTACTTCTAGTTTCATACTTGTTCTAGGTAAAGTAAACGTTAAGCATGCGTAGAGTTGTATCGATGGTCGATAGAACTTGAGGGAATATTTGTTCTACCTTTAGCTCCTCGTTGGGTTCGACACTCTTACTTATCGAAAACTATTGCGATCCACTATACTTATGGGTTATCAGCCGGCAGACAGTGGTAAGCCGACAGACAGTGGTAAGCCGCCAGACAATTATGACTCGGCAGACATTTAAGACCCGACAGATAGTTATGTGGTTAACAAGCCCGGGACGTTAAGATGCCCAAGACGTTAAGAAGCCCATGGTGAGACGTCAGAATATGTTAAGTCCCAATCCGAGTTGGACTCTATATGTAACCCACCCCTTCAACTTATATAAGGAGGGGCAGGGCACCCCAAGAGGGAGAGGTTGAATTATCTCGAAGGCTAGACAGAACGAGAGGAGAGCCGGCTTATACGGCGACTCCCTCGTGATGATAATGAGACCTAGCCACAAACAACATGTGGGTTGTTACCGGATGATGTTTCCCGGGGCCCAAAGCTGTCTAAACCCTTGTCTTGTGTTGTGTTTCTTGATTCCGATCAACCCCTCTCAAGCTACCACACAGATGCGTTGGCCTCACGACTAAGTCCTCACACAAGCACATCTGCCGTGACAATTCCACGACAGTGTACCTGACAAAGGATTTGAGAAGCTACTGAAATTATTGAAGAAGAAGCTTCCAAAGGATAACAAATTGCCCGACAGTACGTACGCAACAAAGAAGGTTGAATGCCCTGTAGGATTAGAGGTGCTGAAGATACATGCATGCCCTAATGACTGCATCCTCTACCGCAGCGCATATGAGGATTTTAACGCATGCCCAGTATGCGGTGCATTGTAGTATAAGATCAGACGAGATGACGCTGGTGATGTTGACGGCGAGCGCCCCATGAAGATGGTTCCTGCCAAGGTGATGTGGTATGCTCCTATAATACCACGGTTGAAACGTCTGTTCAGAAACAAAGAGCATGCCAAGTTGATGCGATGGCACAGAGAGGACCGTAAGAAAGATGGGAAGTTGAGAGCACCCGCTGACGGGTCGTAGTGGAGAAAAATCCATAGAAAGTACTGGGAGGACTTTGCAGGTGATGCAAGGAACATATAGTTTGGTTTAAGCGCGAATGGCATTAATCCTTTTGGGGAGCAGAGCCGTAATCACAGCACCTGGCCCGTGACTCTATGTATGTATAACCTTCCTTCTTGGTTGCATGAAGCGGAAGTTCGTTATGATGCCAGTTCTCATCCAAGGCCCAAAGCAACCCGGCAATGACATTGATGTGTACCTAAGGCCATTAGTTGAAGAACTTTTACAACTTTGGAATGGAAACGGTGTACGTGTGTGGGATGAGCACAAACAACAGGAATTTAACCTGCATGCGTTGCTGCCTGTAACCATCAATGATTGGCCTGCTCTCAATAACCTTTTAGGACAGAAAAACAAGGGATACCACGCATGCACGCACTGTTTAGATGACACCGAAAGTATATACCTGGACAAATGCAGAAATAATGTGTACCTGCGGCATCGTCGATTTCTTCCGACCAACCATCAATGTAGAAAGAAACGCAATCATTTCAAAGGCGAGGCAGATCACCGGAAGAAGCCCGCCATCCATACCGGTGATCACATACTTGCTATGGTCAATGCTTTACATGTAATCTATGGAAATGGTCCCGACGGACTATCTGTTCCGAATGATGCTGAGGGAGGCGCACCCATGTGGAGGAGGAAATTTATATCTTGGGACCTACCCTACTGGAAAGACCTAAAGGCCCGCTCTGCAATCGACATGATGCACGTGACAAAGAATCTTTGGGTGAACCTGCTAGGCTTCTTGGGCGTGTATGGGAAGACAAAAGATACATCGGAGGCATGGGAGGACCAGCAACATATGCACGAAAAAGACGACATACCTCCAACGTAGTATGAAGGTCCTGCCAGCTATGCTCTTACCAAAGAAGAGAAGGAAATCTTCTTTGAATGCCTACTCAGTATGAAGGTCCTGTATGGCTTCTCGTTGAATATAAAGGGAATAATAAATATGCCAGAGAAAAGGTTCCAGAACCTAAAGTCTCATGACTGGCACGTGATTATGACACAACTGCTTCCGGTTGCATTGAGGGGGCTTCTACCGGAAAACATTTGATTAGCCATTGTGAAGCTATCACTACAAAAAAAGACACATCCGTGACATTTTGGGCTGACTGATTTTTTCCTGTCATGCTTATGAGACTTATATGACGATAATTATGACAAAACCCGGTATCATCATAGATGTGGTGTCTCCTACTTCTATGACAAAAAATGGGCTTTTCATCTTGGGCAGGCCGTAGATGTAGCTGCATGACATTCTTTGGGCCGTCCATGATGGAAGAAACCATGGTAGAAGCGAGGCGCGAAAATATGGGGGAGTTCCCAGTATGGTGCATGATCGGGGGCTGAGCGATGCACGTTTCTCTCGTACACGTACGCGCTTGGGTGCGAGGCATTGGGCTCTAACTGAACCCGAGCGAGGCGTTCGCCTACTGAACCCGAGCGATTGCACTGCAGGCTACGATTACTGAACCCCAGCGATCGATCGATGGCTGTTAACTGAATCCGATCGGGCGATTCCTTCTCTACTACTGCTAACTAAAGCCGATCGAACTTGCTGCTCCTTGATAAATAGCGAGCATTATTGGGGGTTTGGATGAAAAGTTCCTGTTGGGGGGTTGGATGAACAGGAACCCGTGGTAGTAGAGGTCGTTGCCGCTGGATGAACAGGACCCGAATCGATCGAGCTAGTCGATCAGCAGGACCCCGTGGAGGATTGGATGAACAGGACCCTGTTGTAACATCCCAAATTTTCAATTTGGAATGTTATACATTAGATCATCATTGCATATCATATTTTATTGCAATTTGGTTTGATCCTAGAAATTCTACGCAACTCAAGGACCCAGGGAGAGAGTTAGGAATTTTGTTATTTTCATATTTGAGTTTTTCTCAAATTTTGAAAAGAGGAATTTTGTTATTTTAATTATTTCCTCTTCGAATATTTCTTTTTATAAAAATAAAAGAGAAAGGATAAAATGACTTCCTCAAAATAAAGAAATATTGGAGATTTAATATTAAAATCAAATAAGAATTTTATTCGGAGTTTTATCGCTATTTTATTTGAATTAGGAAAAATATGTGTTTTTCAAAATTGCAGTAGTGTCCCGAATAAATGTTCACCTGGTACGGCTTGTATTTAGAGGACAGGGAAAATTTATTTTAGGATTGTTAGAGTCCGTTTAGTATTTCTTTTCTTTATTTTTCTACGTGGAATAATTTAAAAAAAGCGAAACCGACTTCGGGCCGTACCCGAGCGGGACTCCGCCTGGGGGGGGGGGATTTATAAGCCGCAGCCCCGAGCCGCACCAAGGCCCAGCCGCCGCCAGCCCACCCGCGCCCCGACGCCCTAATCCTAACCCGCCGCCACCCGCGCCGCCGCCATTGCGCGCCACCGCCGCCACTTGCCGCTACTGCTAGGAAAGAGGCCGGACCCTTTCACCAGGGGACAAGTAAACCACGTTAGCGTGGAGGAGGTTGAAGCCCAACCCGATGCAGTAATAGGTAAGTTTTTGGTTAGGTCATTTACTGCAGTCGTACTTTTTGATGCTGGTGCATCACATTCATATATATCAAGGGGATTTGTGGATAAGTTTAAACTGCCAACCCAATCCCTTAGGTCACCCATGTTAGTAACCTCGCCAGGAGCAGAGTATATGGCTAGCCTATGGTGTGATCGGTTACCATTAAGGATTGGTAACTACCTGTTTCCCTCAGACCTAATAGTGTTGGAGTCACAATGACTGGATGTGATATTAGGCATGGATTGGTTATCGAAGTATGGAGGGAACATTGACTGCGTCAGTAAGTCGATTTTGCTCACCACCCTAGAAGGAAGAAGGATAAAGTATGTATCCCGGCATATGCCGAATAGGACTCAAGTGAATTCCTTATCAAGAGTTGTACAGGAGGAAGTACCAGCGGTGAAGGATTTTCTAGATGTATTTCCAGAAGAGTTGCTAGGCATGCCACCAGATAGAGACATTGAGTTTTTGATTGAGCTTTTGCCAGGCACAGGGCCAATATCTAAGAGACCGTACAGAATGGCCGCAAAGGATTTGGAAGAAATTAAAAAGCAGATTAAGGAGTTATTGGATAAAGGTTATATTCGCCCAAGTTCGTCACCTTGGGGATCCCCAGTACTTCTAGTGGAGAAGAAGGATGGATCGTTAAGGATGGTTGTTGATTATCGAGGATTGAATGAGGTGACGATCAAGAACAAGTACCCACTGCCGATGATCAATGATTTTTTTGACCAACTGCAAGGAGCTAAGGTGTTTTCCAAGATCGATCTGCAATCAGGATACCACCAGCTGAAGATTCAAGAGCAGGATATACCTAAGACAGCTTTTACCATGAGGTACGGGTTATATGAGTATACCGTTATGTCGTTTCGCCTGACTAACGCACCTACCTATTTTAGGAACATGATGAACAAGGTGTTTATGGAGTTTTTGGATAAGTTTGTTGTGGTGTTCATTGATGATATTCTGGTCTACTCGAAGAATGAAGAAGAACATAAAGAGCATTTGCGTTTGGTACTTGGGAAGCTCAGAGAACATCAGCTATACGCCAAGTTCAGCAAGTGTGAGTTTTGGTTGAAGGAAGTTGGGTTCCTTGGACATATTATATCCGGAGAAGGAATAGCAGTAGACCCCACCAAAGTTGTCACTGTGACAAATTGGGAGTCACCCATGTTAGTCGGAGAGATTCAGAGTTTTCTTGGACTCGTAGGATACTACCGGAGGTTCATTGAAAATTTCTCAAAGATTGTGAAGCCCATGACAGAGTTGTTGCAGAAGGACACCAAGTTCAAATGGACTGAGGAATGTGAGGCCAGTTTTCAGGAGTTGAAGAAACGCTTGGTTACATCACCAGTGTTGATTCTGCCAGATCAATGCAAGGATTACGAAGTGTATTGCGACGCTTCTCGTCGAGGACTTGGAGCCGTACTTATGCAGGAGGGAAGAGTTGTTTCATATGCCTCACGACAGCTTAAACCCCATGAGTTAAATTATGCTACCCATGATTTGGAGTTAGCAGCCGTAGTGCATGCGTTGAAGACTTGGAGACATTTTCTCATCGGAAACCATTGTGAGGTATACACAGATCACAAGAGTTTGAAGTATATCTTCAAGCAGAAGGAGTTGAATCTCACGCAGAGGAGATGGTTAGAACTCATTAAGGATTATGATATGAGGTTACATTATCATCCCGGAAAGGCTAACGTAGTAGCTGATGCGTTGAGCCGCAAAAGTCATGTCAATACACTCATGACCGGAGAATTACCCAAGGAGTTGGCAGATGACCTTCGCGAGCTATGTTTGGATATTGTTCTGAGAGGTTATGTAGCAGCTTTGGAGATTCAATCTACTTTGATGGATAAGATCAGAGAAGCTCAGAAGACGGACAAGGAGAGAGCCAAAATAAAGGAAAGGATGAGTAAAGGAAAGGCTAAAGGATTTCATGAGGATGAGCACGACACCTTATAGTTTGAGGACCGCATTTATGTGCCAAATGATCAGGAGATCAGGAAACTGATTTTGCAGGAGGCCCATGATTCGTCGTACTCGATTCACCCAGGAAATAACAAGATGTATCTAGATTTGAAGGATAGTTTCTGGTGGACCGGAATGAAGAAGGATATTGCGGAGTATGTAGCAGTTTGTGATGTATGTCAGAGATTGAAGGCAGAACATCAGAAGCCAGCTGTATTTCTACAGCCATTGCCGATACCCGAATGGAAGTGGGATAAACTAGGCATGGACTTTATCACGGGAGTACCCAGGACTCGTTCAGGCTATGACTCGATATGGGTTGTAGTCGATCGTTTGACGAAGGTAGCTCATTTCATCCCAGTGAAGACCACTTACACCAGTGCAAAGTTGGCAAAGATATACATGACCAGGATCGTATGTCTGCATGGAGTTCTGAGGACCATTGTATCAGATAGAGGAACCAAGTTTACCTCAAAGTTTTGGAATCAGTTGCATGAAACTTTGGGAACTATGCTAGAGTTTAGTACAACTTTTCACCGCTGACAGATGGACAGACTGAGAGAGTCAACCAGGTTCTGGAGGACATGTTGAGAGCTTGTGCGCTAGACTATGGATCTAGTTGGGACGATAGTCTGCCGTATGCAGAGTTCTCTTACAACAACAGCTATCAAGCCAGTTTGAAGATGACCCCTTTGGAAGCTTTGTACGGAAGGAGGTGCAGGACACCGTTGTTGTGGGATGAAGTTGTAGACCGACAGTGGTTTGGACCAGATTTGATTAAAGAATCTGAAGAGAAGGTTAAGCTGATTCGCGATAGACTCAAGGTAGCCCAGTCCAGGCAGAAGAGTTATGCAGATTCTAAACGCAAGGAGACAGTTTACAAAGTTGGAGACAGAGTGTATCTTCGTGTATCACCACTTCGAGGAGTGAAGTGTTTTGGAGTTAAGTGAAAATTAGCACCACGTTTTGTGGGACCATACCAAGTTTTAGAATGTATGGGAGAAGTTGCTTACAAGTTGGAATTGCCTGAAGGATTATCAGGAGTTCACGACGTGTTCCATGTTTCTCAGTTGAAGAAATGCCACACAGAGATGGCTGATATCCCTCTGAGAGATACAGTACCACTGGAAGCGATACAGTTGGATAGAGACTTGACATATGATGAGAAACTAGTCAAGATACTCGAGTTTGCCAGCCGAGTTACCCGCAGCAAAGTAATCAAATTCTGCAAAGTTCAGTGGAGTCACCATATCAAAGATGAAGCAACCTGGGAACAAGAGGAAGACCTAAGGAAGGATCACCCTCACCTATTTTCTAGCCAACCCGAATCTCGAGGGCGAGATTCATCTTAAGGTGGTAGGTTTGAAACATCCCAAATTTTCAATTTGGAATGTTATACATTAGATCATCATTCCATATCATATTTTATTGCATTTTGGTTTGATCCTAGAAATTCTACGCAACTCAAGGACCCACAGAGAGAGTTGGGAATTTCGTTATTTTCATATTTGAGTTTTTCTCAAATTTTGAAAAGAGGATCTTTTGATTTTAATTATTTCCGCTTCTAATATTTCTTTTTATAAAAATAAAAGAGATAGGATAAAATGACTTCTTGAAATAAAGAAATATTGGATATTTAATATTAAAATCAAATAAGAATTTTATTCGGAGTTTTATCGCTATTTTATTTGAATTAGGAAAAACATGTGTTTTTCCTAATTGCATTAGAGTCCCAAATAAATGTTCACCTGGTCCGGCTTATTTTTAGAGCACGGTGAAAATTTATTTCAGGATTTTTGGAGTCCGTTTAGTATTTATTTTCTTTATTTTCTGCGTGGAATAATGAAAAAAACGAAACCGATTTC
>NC_041392.1:81765507-81773414 GCF_002162155.2 Triticum dicoccoides
CGCTACTGCCGCCGCCCCGCCGCCACCCGCAGCCGCCGCGCCGCCGCACCAGAGCCGCATCGCCTCAGCCGCCGTCTCGCCCGACCCGCCGGAGGTAGTCACCGCCGCCGCCTCGGTTTTCGTGAGAAAACCGATCGGTTTTTTCGAAACCCTAGATCCGTTTTTTTAGTTTCGGTTCCTTTTTTTGGTTTAGTTATTTAGCAGACTTTTGTTCGTACGTTCGTTTTAACGAACGGTTTTCGCCGTTAGCCGCAGATAACGAACGTTCGTTCGTTAGTCTGTTCGTCAGTTTTTCTTTTTCTCGGATTTTCCGTGATTATGTTCGATTGCGATTTCTAATCCGATTTTCGTTTTAGTTTAACTTTTCGCTCGTTTATCGGAATCAGGCGGTTCAAGCGCCTAGAGTTTCGTCTCAAAACCCTCTTTATGTTTAACAAACTTAAACAAGTTTTTACTACTATACAAGTTGACTTTAGACCAGAATAGTAAACGAAGCTTGTTTCTTTCGCAGTTTGAGTTTTGTTGCTTCGTTTGATTTGATTCTTTTTGCAAATCGGAGTTCTTAAGTGGAAATTTCTGATTGATCTCTTATTTGAGTTTTTCCTGTGCAGCTTGCTTGTTTGCTTATTGTATGTTTGTTTGTTTGTGATAGAGTACCCGGAGTGCGAAGCGTGCTACTACGAGTCTCTAGGTTTTGCGGATCATCAGCAAGGCAAGTAACACTTTGATCATACCTCTTTACTACCCAGTTTTATTGCATTATATCAATCCATAAACAATTTGCATGGTTAGGGTCTAATTTAATTCGTGGGTTTGGGAAGTAGATGAGGTATTACCTATTCACCTGTTTATTATCAAACCTATGGGAGTTACTTCTATGTTGCTTATATTGCTATGCTATGCTCGTAGACGTGGTTTGGGTTTGAGAGTATTCACGACATATGTGAGTATTGTTAATTAATGGTTAACTTAAGGTGGCAACTTTAATACACATCTGGGTGGATTGAGGCACCTGGGGAACCTAGTGATTGCCTGTATTTTTGGAAATCCCGGGGTACCGTGTGATTCTCCTATGGACTGCCACCCAGGCTCAAAGGGATCATGAGATTATTCATGCTAGAAACTTCCATGTGCAGCCACAAGCCATTATGGGCTCTGGCATAGTTGAGTATGTTGTGTGACCTCTTTCAGTGGTAGGCTAGCAGATGTAGGGGATGTAGGTGGTACTGTGTACCCAGAGTAAAGAGTTAACACTTCTGAAAGACTGTGTCTCGGTCATCCGTTTCTCAAACAGCATGTAGTGCGAGAAATCCAACAGAGGAGATCGAGTCTTGTGGGGAAAAGTGCGCAAACCTCTACAGAGTGTACAAACTAATCATGGTTACCCATGTCCCCGGTTATGGACATCTTGAGTATCTGGTTCTTGGATTATCATGTGGATCTCATCACTCTTAATTATAAAATTTGATTGGGTTATTAATTACTTTTAATTGGGATTGAGATGGGGTTTACCATTCTCAATGATTAACAACCACCATGATAGTTAAATAAAATTTATTCCTTTGTTGCAGGGAAAAATTGGCTTTTCGCAAAACATATTAGCCATACAGCCTCCACCAGCCATATATGCATGTAGTGATAGCCTTATTTTGTTTATTACTCTTTGGTGTTATATTGCCAGCATATTCCATGTGCTGACCCGTTTTTGGGCTGCAATGTATCATGTTGCAGACTTTTCAGACGACGAGTAAGGTGCCTTAGGTCGTGGTCTTTCACTCAGTGATGCCGTTGGAGTTGATGGACTCACTTTATCTTCCAAGTCTTTCGCTGTTATCGTATTTAGATGGCCTTAAGCCATATTATTTCTAATAAGTTCTCTTTTGAGACATTCGATGTAATAAGTGTGTGATTGCTACTCTGCTATAAATCCTGCAAGTACTGTGCGTGTCAGCATTACCGATCCAGGGATGACACTGATGCACAGAGATCAGACTGTTTGAGGTCTGGTCGCTACAAGATGGTATTAGAGCACACGCTGACTGTAGGACATGACCACTAAGCTAAAGGCCTAGATCACTACTGTCTTCTCATTTCTGACTCCTCTCCATTTTCTACTCTTTAGGATGGCGGATGCAAGGATCAAGTTCACGCAACCGGATGAAGATACCCCTTTTGGACATCGTCACTTGAAGGAAGTCACTAGATACCTAAACATTGGAATACCAAACTTCACAGGGACTTACAATGCCACTTTACCAGAAGAGGAGGGCTGGATGATTCAAGTTCAAGTTCCAGGAAGGACATTTACGCCAGTCACGGAGCCCATAGAGTTTTCCTTTGATGCACCAACCTGGAGTCTAGGAAAGAGTATGGCAGCCCATATTACCATGGGATGCATTTGAGAAGTTTACCACAATGATCTCGCCGAGATGAGCAATGGGAGATGATCAGCACCAGGAAGGATAGATCCATTGCAGTTTTCATCCAGGAGTTAAACCAACACATTCAACGCCAGGATAACCAGATGCGCACATGCATGACAGTTTTGAAGAAGGCAATGACAAGGAACACGGAACTAGAGGAAGAACTCAAGGCTACTCGCAAGGATTATATGGAGGAAATCATCGTACGAGTAGAGAAGAATGACGACCTGACAAGGAAGCTGGGAGTATTCACGGGAGACCCCGCGCCAGGAGGAGAAGACGATGGTTCCACTTACCCGGAGAACTACATCATCATCGACGACATCGACTCGTATCCCGATGATAGCGATGATGACTATGTTGATGAAGCTGGAGCAGATATCATGGAGTCTTCGACCGATCAATTTTTCTAGTCGACCACCATATCAGTAGTAGTATTCCACCATGTATATAGTATAGTCCAAGCACTTTTGTAACGATAGTTTCTAGACCAATTGCATGCCCTTGCTTGATTGATTGAGTGATATGTTTGTGTTTGTCTCATGTGCATATGGGTAGTGTTTTCCCCCTAGACCTCATCGTACTCTTTTTTCTCACCTTTTCTAAACCTAGTAGATGCCTCCGAGACACGACAATGGATTTGCCTTCCCACCGGAGCTCACTCAGTTGATCCAGCAGCAGAATGCATTGATGCAGATACTAGTCCAGAATCAAAACCAGGGGAACAACAACAACAACAACCCACCCCCACTAGTTGATCACTTAGCCCGTTTTCTTAGGCTGAATCTGCCGGTGTTCTCTAGTAGCACCGAGCCGATTGTTGCAGATGATTGGCTCCGCAAGATTGAAAGGGAGTTGACTACTGCAGGATGCACAGATGCGGAGAGAGTGTGATTTGCCGCACATCAGCTTGATGGACACGCAACATCATGGTGGGAGAATTTCACAGTCACTTACCCCATTGACACTGTGACATTGAATCAGTTTCAGCAAGCTTTTCACACTGCCCATGTATCAGGAGGAGCTATGGCCATGAAGAAGCGCGAGTTTCACAACTTAAGCCAAGGAGGACGCACCGTTGGCCAATATGTGGATGACTTTAGTAAGCTTGCACGTTATGCCCCAGATGACGTCGCTATAGACGCAGCTAAGAAGGAGAAGTTTCTGGAAGGACTGAACGATGAGTTGAGCATGCAGTTGATGTTGGCAAATTTCAATAACTACCAGGAGTTGGTAGATAGAGCTCTCATCATTGAAGGGAAGCAGCAGCAGATTGACAACCGCAAGGGAAGTATAATTCTGGAGCTCAACAGAGGCCCCGTTTCACCCCGAACTCAGGAGGACTTATCCATAATCATGGAGGTCAAAATCACACTAGAGGGAGTTCGCATAACCATAATGGCGCCACGAATGGGAATGGTAATGGAGGAAGCAATTTACAGAACCGTTCTAACCCGGCAACACCCGCCACGACAGATCTAAGCCACGTTACTTGCTACAAGTGCCAGAAGACTGGACATTACGCTAATGAATATCCTGAAGCTAAGAATGGAAATGCCAATGGAAGCTCTAGAAAGAGGCCCAACCCTTTCACCTGGCGACAAGTAAACCACGTTAGCGTGGAGGAGGTTGAAGCCCAACCCGATGCAGTAATAGGAAAGTTTTTGGTTAAGTCATTTACTGCAGTCGTACTTTTTGATACTGGTGCATCACATTCATACATATCAAGGGGATTTGTGGATAAGTTTAAACTGCCAAGCCAAGCCCTTAGGTCACCCATGTTAGTAACCTCGTCAGGAGCAGAGTATATGGCTAGCCTATGGTGTGATCGATTAACATTAAGGATTGGTAACTACCTGTTTCGCTTAGACCTAATCGTATTGGAGTCACAAGGACTGGATGTGATATTAGGCATGGATTGGTTATCGAAGTATGGAGGGAACATTGACTGCGCCAGTAAGTCGATTTTGCTCACCACCCCAGAATGAAGAAGGATAAAGTATGTATCCCGGCATATGCCGAATAGGACTCAAGTGAATTCCTTATCAAGAGTTGTACAGGAGGAAGTACCAGCGGTGAAGGATTTTCTAGATGTATTTCCAGAAGAGTTGCTAGGCATGCCACCAGATAGAGACATTGAGTTTTTGATTGAGCTTTTGCCAGGCACAGGGCCAATATCTAAGAGACCGTACAGAATGGCCGCAAAGGATTTGGAAGAAATTAAAAAGCAGATTAAGGAGTTATTGGATAAAGGTTATATTCGCCCAAGTTCGTCACCTTGGGGATCCCCAGTACTTCTAGTGGAGAAGAAGGATGGATCGTTAAGGATGGTTGTTGATTATCGAGGATTGAATGAGGTGACGATCAAGAACAAGTACCCACTGCCGATGATCAATGATTTTTTTGACCAACTGCAAGGAGCTAAGGTGTTTTCCAAGATCGATCTGCAATCAGGATACCACCAGCTGAAGATTCAAGAGCAGGATATACCTAAGACAGCTTTTACCATGAGGTACGGGTTATATGAGTATACCGTTATGTCGTTTCGCCTGACTAACGCACCTACCTATTTTAGGAACATGATGAACAAGGTGTTTATGGAGTTTTTGGATAAGTTTGTTGTGGTGTTCATTGATGATATTCTGGTCTACTCGAAGAATGAAGAAGAACATAAAGAGCATTTGCGTTTGGTACTTGGGAAGCTCAGAGAACATCAGCTATACGCCAAGTTCAGCAAGTGTGAGTTTTGGTTGAAGGAAGTTGGGTTCCTTGGACATATTATATCCGGAGAAGGAATAGCAGTAGACCCCACCAAAGTTGTCACTGTGACAAATTGGGAGTCACCCACGTCAGTCGGAGAGATTCGGAGTTTTCTTGGACTCACAGGATACTACCGGAGGTTCATTGAAAATTTCTCAAAGATTGTGAAGCCCATGACGGAGTTGTTGAAGAAGGACACCAAGTTCAAATGGACTGAGGAATGTGAGGCCAGTTTTCAGGAGTTGAAGAAACGCTTGGTTACATCACCAGTGTTGATTCTGCCAGATCAACGCAAGGATTACGAAGTGTATTGTGATGCTTCTCGTCGAGGACTTGGAGCCGTACTTATGCAGGAGGGAAGAGTTGTTTCATATGCCTCACGACAGCTTAAACCCCATGAGTTAAATTATGCTACCCATGATTTGGAGTTAGCAGCTGTAGTGCATGCGTTGAAGACTTGGAGACATTTTCTCATCGGAAACCATTGTGAGGTATACACAAGGAGTTGAATCTCAGGCAGAGGAGATGGTTAGAACTCATTAAGGATTATGATATGAGGTTACATTATCATCCCAGAAAGGCTAACGTCGTAGCCGATGCGTTGAGACGCAAAAGTCATGTCAATACACTCATGACCGGAGAATTACCCAAGGAGTTGGCAGATGACCTTCACGAGCTATGTTTGGAGATTGTTCCGAGAGGTTATGTAGTAGCTTTAGAGATTCAATCTACTTTGATGGATAAGATCAGAGAAGCTCAGAAGACAGACAAGGAGATAGCCAAAATAAAGGAAAGGATGAGTAAAGGAAAGGCTAAAGGATTTCGTGAGGATGAGCACGATACCTTATGGTTTGAGGACCGCATTTATGTGACAAATGATCAGGAGATCATGAAACTGATTTTGCAGGAGGCCCATGATTCGTTGTACTCGATTCACCCAGGAAATACCAAGATGTACCTAGATTTGAAGGATAGTTTCTGGTGGACCGGAATGAAGAAGGATATTGCGGAGTATGTAGCAGTTTGTGATGTATGTCAGAGAGTGAAGGCAGAACATCAGAAGCCAGCTGGATTGCTACAGCCGTTGTCGACACCCGAATGGAAGTGGGATAAACTAGGCATGGACTTTATCACGAGATTACCCAGGACTCGTTCAGGCTATGACTCGATATGGGTTGTAGTCGATCATTTGACGAAGGCACCTCATTTCACCCCAGTGAAGACCACTTACACCAGTGCAAAGTTGGTAAAGATATACATGAATAGGATCGCATGTCTGCATGGAGTTCTGAGGACCATTGTATCAGATAGAGGAACCCAATTTACCTCAAAGTTTTGGAGTCAGTTGCATGAAACTTTGGGAACCAGGCTAGAGTTCAGTACAGCTTTTCACCCGTAGACAGATGGACAGACTGAGAGAGTCAACCAGATTCTGGAGGACATGTTGAGAGCTTGTGCGCTAGACTATGGATCTAGTTGGGACGATAGTTTGCCGTATGCAGAGTTCTCTTACAACAACAGCTATCAAGCCAGTTTGAAGATGTCCCCTTTCGAAGCTTTGTACGGAAGGAGGTGCAGGACACCGTTGTTGTGGGATGAAGTTGGAGACCGATAGTTGTTTGGACCAGATTTGATTAAAGAATCTGAAGAGAAGGTTAAGCTGATTCGTGATAGACTCAAGGTAGCCCAGTCCAGGCAGAAGAGTTATGCGGATTCTAAACGCAAGAAGGCAGTTTACGAAGTTGGAGACAGAGTTTCTCTTCGTGTATCACCACTTCGAGGAGTGAAGCGTTTTGGAGTTAAGGGAAAATTAGCACCACGTTTTGTGGGACCATACCAAGTTTTAGAACGTATGGGAGAAGTTGCTTACAAGTTGGAATTGCCTGAAGGATTGTTAGGAATTCACGACGTGTTCCACGTTTCTCAGTTGAAGAAGTGCCACGCAGAGATGGCTGATATCCCTCTGAGAGATATAATACCACTGGAAGTGATATAGTTGGATAGAGACTTGACATATGATTAGAAACCAGTCAAGATACTCGAGTTTGCGTGGCAAGTTACCCGCAGCAAAGTAATCAAATGCTGCAAAGTTCAGTGGAGACACCATACCGAAGATGAAGCCACCTGGGAACGAGAGGAAGACCTACGAAAGGATCACCCTCACCTATTTTCTAGCCAACCCAAATGTTGAGGGCGACATTCATCTTAAGGGGGGTAGGTTTGTAACATCCCGAATTTTCAATTTGGAATCTTATACATTAGATCATCATTGCATATCATATTTTATTGCATTTGGGTTTGATCCTAGAAATACGCAAATCAAGGACCCATGGAGAGAGTTGGGAATTTCGTTAGTTTCATATTTGAGTTTTTCTCAAATTTTGAAAAGAGGATCGTTTGATTTTAATTATTTCCTCTTCGAATATTTATTTTTCTAAAAATAAAAGAGAGAGAGGATAAAATGACTTCCTAAAAATAAAGAAATATTGGAGATTTAATATTAAAATTAAATAAGAATTTTATTCGGAGTTTTATCGCTATTTTATTTGAATTAGGAAAAATATGTGTTTTCCAAAGTTGCATTATAGTCCCAAATAAATGTTCACCTGGCCCGGCTTATTTTTAGAGCACGAGGAAAATTTATTTCAGGATTTTTGGAGTCCGTTTAGTATTTCTTTACTTTATTTTTCTGCGCGGAATAATAAAAAAAATGAAACCGACTAC
>NC_041392.1:81773663-81821831 GCF_002162155.2 Triticum dicoccoides
CCCGCAGCCGCCCCGCGGCCGCGCCGCCGCACCGGAGCCGCAAACGTCTGCAGAGTGTACAAAGTAATCATGGTTAGCCGTGTCCCCGGTTATGGACATCTTGAGTATCTGGTTCTTGGATTATCATGTGGATCTCATCACTCTTAATTATATAATTTGATTGGGTTATTAATTACTTTTAATTGGGATTGAGATGGAGTTTACCATTCTCAATGTTTAACAACCACCATGATAGTTAAATAAAATTTATTCCTTTGTTGTAGGGAAAAATTGGCTTTTCGCAAAACATATTAACCATACAGCCTCCACCGGCCATATATGCATGTAGTGATAGCCTTATTCTGTTTATTACTCTTTGGTGTTATATTGCCAGCATATTCCATGTGCTGACCCGTTTTCGGGCTGCAACGTATCATGTTGCAGACTTTTCAGACGACGAGTAAGGTGCCTTAGGTCGTGGTCTTTCACTCAGTGATGCCGTTGGAGTTGATGGACTCACTTTATCTTCCAAGTCTTCGGCTGTTATCGTATTTAGATGGCCTTAAGCCATATTATTTGTAATAAGTTCTCGTTTGAGACATTTGATGTAATAAGTGTGTGATTGCTACTCTGCTATAAATCCTTCAAGTACTGTGCGTGTCAGCATTACCGATCTAGGGATGACACTGATGCACAGAGATCAGACTGTTTGAGGTCTGTTCGCTACACCCGTGGAGGGCTGGATGAACAGGACGACCCCGTGGAGGGCTGGCTGAACAGCAGGCGGTGGAGGGCTGGATGAATAGTAGCCCGTGGAGAGGGTTGGTTGAATAGTAGCCGGTGGAGGAGCACGCGGTGGAGGCTGGATGAACAGGAGTCCGTGGATGAACAGTCGCAGATGGAGGCTGGAGGAGATCGACGGTGGATGAATAGTAGCCCATGGAGGCAGTCGATGGTGGAGATCAACAGTATCCCGTGGAGTCCCGTTTTGAAGTACGCCACACCCCTCCTGTTGGGGATATAACTACTAAGCATAAACTGCCTAGGAGGGGCCGGGTTATACTCACCCATATTCCCATGAAGACAAGGAATATGGCGCTTTACGGAAGATATCTAACACGAAGGCCCAAGGCCCAAAGGCGGATTAGGGCCCATAAGTATAAACCGCCATATGATGTATAACTTGTGTTGCAAGATAGGAAAGGGTAGAACCTGAGCCGGACACGTTTATGAGCCGGCCGAGATTCTGTAAACCATCGGGCGTCAACCTGTGTATATAAAGGGACAACCCGGAGATGATTTAGGGACAAGAAACAATAGATCGAGAGCCAGGCAAAGCGCGTTCACTCCCTAGTCATCGAAACCCTAGCAATTCCACCTCAACTGGATTAGGCTTTTACCTTCACCGCAAGGAGCCGAACCAGTATAAACTCCTTGCGTCCCTTGTCCCGCTTTAACCCCTTTAAGCTAACTACGCTGCGATGTCTCCACGACTAAGTCCTCACACTAGGACATCTGCCGTGACAAAACCACGACAGTTGGTGCCCACCGTGGGGCTATCGCATGATGGTTTCAAGTTCTTAGAGGGTAGCTTTAAAGGGCTCAAGGGATACCCTGTAGGCCGGATGACAAAGAGTCGTCACGGCAAGCTCTACATCAATGATGCCGGCTGGGGCCCCGAGGCCGGCTCAATTGAGTACGGGTACCGGGTCCCCTTCGGCGGTATTCACTTCTTCATTGGCAAGATAGGCAAACCGGGCCTGAGCCGGACATCTGCACCGACATCGTCGAAATGGCTCAGTGTGCGAGACCCGCCCACGTTCAGCCTGCCATGAAGCATGCCTTCGTGGGAGTCATCCACGAAGCGGAATCTGAGGATAGATCGGCATCTGGTGATGAAACCGTCGTTTACTCAGATGAGGAGTCATCTACTGGAGAGACCGATTCATTGTACCAACTGCAAGACGACCGGCTTGGGTGCTGTTTCGATGGCGACAGTATTCCGGACCCCTTTGATCCACTAAGCCGGGTTGCGATCTTCATGGCCGGTACACAAACAGTGCAGCACTCTTCAACCGTAGCGGCAATGATCTCCGGATCAGCGGCGGCGACAGTAGCCGGGGCAGGAGGCCCTGCGCAACCGCCAGTTCAGGTTTTGTTCGATTTATTTGACACTATGGCAACGCTGCTCGCGACAGAAGTTAACTCGGCAATTCAAGATCAGCATAACGCGGAAGTTGCGAAAGTGAAGGATCAGATAGCTCAAGCCAAGGCAGGCCTGGCAGCTGAGAACACCAGGATGGCTACAGAGCGGGTCGAGTTGGATGCACAGGCTTACCGGCTTATGTTGGATCAGAACGCGTCAAACGATGTCATGAGGAGAAGGTACCAGTCTCACCTGCCTCCAGTTTATGAGGCAAGGAATCTCTTTAACATGCCAGGAGCAGGAACCACTAACCAGCCAGTGGTAAACTAGGTGGAAGCACCTGGAACAGGGTCGCCGGTTCAACCACGCACGATGGATCCGCCTCATCATAATGTCCCGTCACAGCACATATCAACACCTCCGGTTCATTACTTTAACCCTTTGGATAACATAGTCGCCGCCGCTTCACGATTGGCGGCTCTCCCAGTCGAAGGCGAGTCCCCAGTAGCAGTTGAGATGTGACGGGCTAGAGAGCTCCTTCAGACAGCTTTGGCTCAGCAGCAGGCTTATTCGTACAGCCGCGAGAGGATTCATTCCACCCCCCGCCCAAGCCGGAGTTACAGCAGGCATATTGATGAGCCAGCTGTGTCAAGCAGTGCGCGGAACTGTAACCCGCCTCGAGGGCATAACTCGGCGGGCGGTGGTGCTAATGCTTAGAACATGGTGGATCACAGTAGAGCACGTCGAGAAGACGAGCTAGTGACATAGTACGCGGCCCGTCAACTTACTCCGGTTCGTCCAACAACTTCGGTGGAACTAGGTGTTGCTTTCAGTTCTTTGGGGGTATCGTGTCTCACCCCGACTCTACGTAATGTGTGGCTGCCCAAGGATTTCAAAGGTCCTCGTAAAGTGCCTGCCGACTTACCCCCCGAATCATGGGTTGAGAGTTATGAGATGGCGATGGAAATGTTGGATGTTGACGATGCGGCATGTGCTAAATACTTCACCATGATGTTGGAAGGAACAGCTCGTACTTGGCTGAAAAGTTTGCCAGCTAACTCCATCGGATCATGGGCCGAGTTAAAGGCCCGGTTTATCCAGAATTTCAAGGACACGTGCACGCAGCCCATGTCCATTGTGGACTTACCCACCTGTGTCCAAGAAGAAGGTGAATCGACAACTCATTGGGTGCACCGGGTCTCAGAAATCCTGCATTCATTGGACTGCATCAACGCCGATACATCAGTCTTAACGTTGGAAGGCAATTGCCGGTTCACGCCTCTGAAGCTGAAGTTAGGACGGCTCAAACGTCACTGCAGTGACATGGGGACACTTATGGTGGCTCTGGTTAAGTACGCTGACTCTGATGGTACCAAGGACCCCGAGTCTGACGATGAAAAGCCGGGAAAGGGAAAGAAGAGCAGCAGCACCAGAGGGCAACATCATAACCCAACGGGCCATGGAAACAATGGTAAGCGCAAGGCGGATAACAATTTGGATTTTGTGGCTAACACCAACACACAGAATAATGGTCAGCATCATAAGGGTAATCCGCCCCCGCGGAGTGGAGGATCCGGTATCAATCTTGAGCACCTGGTAAACCAGCCTTGCCCAAGACACGGTACGCGAGAAAGGCCGTCTACGCACCTCTGGAAGGATTGCTTTATTATGAGGGAGTTCAAAAACTCAAATTTTTCTCCAAGATGGTCATGGACCGGGCGGCGGTTTAGGACCCGGTTCTCATGGGCCGGGTTATGGTGGAGGCGGTTCTGGCTCAGGATTTCAAGGCAATCAAGGCAGTCATGGCAACCAAGGTGGGTATAATCAGCAGCATCATCAGGGGAGTCAACAGCAGCAACAGTCAGGTTATCAGAGCAACCCGAAGCAGTTGAATAGTGGACAGTATCATGTCTTCACCACTAGCCTATGCAAACGTGACCAGAAGCTTCATAAGAGAGCAGTGAGCTCCGTTGAACCGGTAATTCCCTGTTATTTGCGATGGTCTGAGCAGCCCATCGTATGGAGTCGCAAAGATCACCCGCCCCAGGTTGATAATCCGGGTCACCTGGCACTGGTGGTGGCGCCTCAGGTTAGAGGGTATAAGTTTACCAAGGTACTCATGGACGGGGGGAGCAGCATCAATATTCTCTATTATGAAACCTTCCGTCGCATGGGGTTGATAAATAAAAATCTTAAACCGTCGAACACTGTTTTTCATGGTGTGGTGCCTGGTAAGTTGGCATATCCAGTCGGTAAGATAGCTCTGGAGGTTGCTTTTGGAGATGATCACGACTCTAGATCAGAGACATTGACCTTTGAAGTGGTGAAAATCAAGAGCCCTTATCATGCCCTGTTTGGACGGCCGGCTTATGCTAAGTGCATGGCAAGGCCCTATTATGTTTATTTGCAACTCAAGATGCCGGGTCATAAGGGGACAATCATGGTACATGGGAGCCGTAAGATAGCTTTGGAATGTGAAGAAGGTGATGCGGCTTATGCTGAGTCGGTTTGTGCAATAGAGGAGTTGAAGTTTTATAAGGACAATGTTGATCCGGCGGATATGACTTCTTTGAAAAAGCCAACTACAAAACATGATCCGTCCTTGAAGTTTAAATCGGCTGATGGGACTAAGTTAGTTAATTTTGTTCCTGGCAATTCATCCAAGTAGTTTAGCATTAGTGCTAATCTGGATCCGAAATAGGAAAGCGCGCTCATCGAGTTCATCCATGAGAACCGGGACATCTTTGCGTGGAAACCTTCTAACATGCCAGGTGTACCAGGGGAACTCGCTGAGCACACTCTTAATATTCATCCCAAGTTTAAACCGGTCAAGCAATTTCTCCGCCGCTTCAATGAAGAAAGGCGCAAGGCTATTGGTGAGGAGGTAGCCCGGCTCTTGGCAGCAGGGTTCATTGTGGAGGTTTTTCACCCTGAATGGTTAGCTAACCCGGTGCTGGTACTTAAGAAGAACGGCACTTGGCATATGTGTGTGGATTGCACAGATTTGAACAAGGCTTGTCCAGCTGACCCTTTTTCTCTCCCTCGTATTGATCAGATTATTGATGCTACGGTGGGTTGTGATCGTTTGAGTTTTCTGGATGCTTACTCTGGTTATCATCAGATCAAGATGGCAGTTAAGGACCAGGAGAAGACGGCTTTCATAACTCCGTTTGGAGCCTTTTGCTATGTATCTATGCCTTTTGGGCTCAAGAGTGCCCAGGTGACTTATCAGCTATGTGTGCAAAATTGCCTTCATGGTCAGATTGGGCGCAATGTTCATGCTTATGTAGATGACATTGTGGTGAAGTCAAGGAAGAAGGAGACCCTAATTGATGATTTTAAGGAGACGTTTGACAATCTTCGGGTCTACAAAATGATGCTTAACCCGACAAAATGTGTCTTTGGCGTGCCAGCAGGCAAGCTCTTGGGGTTTTGGTGTCTAATAGGGGCATTTAAGCTAATCCAGAGAAGATCAAATCCATTACTTCCCTGGTTAAACCGGTGTGTGTCAATGACGTTCAGCATTTGGCAGGTCGGATTGCAGCACTGAGCCGGTTTATAAGCCGGTTGGGAGAGAAGGCTATCCATTTATATCAGATGATGAAAAAGACGGATAATTTCGTCTGGAGTAATGCTGCTAATGCAGCATTTGAGGACTTGAAGAAGCAGTTAACTGAGCCACCTATCCTTGCCGCTCCGGTCGATAAAGAGCCACTGTTGTTATATGTGGCTGCCAATGCCCGAGCTGTCAGTGTGGCCATTGTGGTCGAACGTAAGGAGGCTGGCAAGGAATATCCAGTTCAACGGCCGGTTTATTATATCAGTGAGGTGCTTATTGAGTCCAAGCAAAGGTACCCACATTGGCAGAAGCTGGTGTATGGAGTTTTCATGGCAAGTCGGAAGCTTAAGCAATATTTTCAGGGTCATCCCGTCACCGTGGTCAGTTCTGCTCCTTTGGGAGATATAACCCAAAACAGGGAAGCAACTGGCCGGGTTGCCAAGTGGGCCATTGAGCTTGGGCCTCACGGGTTAAAATATGTGCCTCGCATGGTGATCAAGTCCCAAGCACTTGTGGATTTCATCAATGACTGGACAGAGGTGCAGGCGCCCGAGGAAAAGCCGAATAACACGTATTGGACTATTCACTTTGACGGGTCCAGGCAATTGGAGGGCTCGGGGGCTGGAGTTGTGCTAGCTTCCCCTCGAGGTGATAAATTTTGTTATGTTCTCCGTTTAATGTTCCCTTGCACTAACAATGCAGCTGAATATGAGGCCTTACTCCACGGTCTTCGGGTGGCTAAGGAGATGAACTTAAGCTGGGTTAGGTGCTTTGGTGACTCGGATTTAGTAGCTCAACAAGTATCTAGTACTTGGGATTCCAAAGATCCACTCATGGCAGCTTATTGACGAGAGGTGGATGTTATTGCTGGTCATTTCAAGGGTTGTCAGGTTGAACATGTGGACCGGAGAAAGAATGAAGCGGCGGACGCTTTAAGACGTTTGGGTTCCCAATGTAAACCGATGCCGCCCAATGTTTTTCTGGATGTCTTGCATAACCCGTCGGTCAAGCTACCTACAGAGGAGGATTTGGCTATTCCTGACCCGGAGGCTCAGTTGGTGGCTGTTGTGGATATTACTGCTGGGCGTAAACCGGCCTATCTGGGCCGGGTTAACTTCATCAGTAGTTAAGTATGTTAAAGCCCAAGAAGGTAGATAAGGGCTCAAGACCCATAATCGGTTTAAGCCCTATAGCCGTAAACCGGCGTCGGTATGTAACTTGTATTGTAAGTTAGGAATAAGTAGAGACCAAACCGGACACATCTATGAGCTGGTGTTGGGACTCTGTAAACCGACGGGCGTCACCCGTGTATATAAGGGGACGACCCGGTGGCGGTTCAAGGACAACAGATAACAACTCGAGACTTAGGCGAAGCTTGTTTGCTCCCTAGTCATCGAAACCCCATCAATTCCATCACAACTAGACGTAGGCTTTTACCTTCATCGAAGGGGCTGAACTAGTATAAATTCTCTTGCGTCCCTGTGTCCGCTTTAACCCCTTCAAGCTAACCCGTAGCGATGGCTCCACGACTAAGTCCTTTCATGAGGACATCTGCCATGACAAAACCACGACAGTTGGCGCCCACAATGGGGCTATCGCACGATGGTTTGAAATTCTTGGAGGGCAATTTCGAAGGACTCAAGGGTTACGCTGTGGGCCGGATGACCAAGAGTCGTCGCGACAAGCTCTACATCGACGATGCAGGATGGGGCCCCGAGGCCGGCTCGATTGAGTACGGGTACCGGGTCCCCTTTGGTGGCATACACGTCTTCATTGGCAAGATCGGTGAACCGGGCCCTGAGCCGGACATCTGCACCGACCTCGTCGAGACGGCTCAGCGTGTGCGATCTGCCCAGGTTAAACCGGCCGTGAAGCGTGCCCTCGTGGGAGTCATCCACGGAGGAGAATATGAGGATGAATCGGAATCTGGTGGCAAGACTGTCATTTATTCCGGCAATGAGTCATCAACCGGAGAAACTGAATCGTTGTATCAGCTAGAAGACGGCCGGATTGGGGGCTGTTCCGATGGCGACAGTATTCCGAACCCCTCTGATCTGCCCAACCGGGTTGGAATATTCATGGCCGGTACACACACGGTGATCCACTCTTCGACCGCAGCAGCAATGATCTCCGGGTCAGTAGCGGCGACGGCTACCGGGACAGGATACCTTGTGCGCCCGCCGGCTCATGTTTTGTCTGATCTATTTGATGCGTTGGCTACGCTTATGGCAGAGGCTAACCCGGCAGACCAGGACACCCACAACGCAGAAATTGCGAAGGTGAGGGAACAAATCACTCAGGCCAAGGCCGATCTAGCAGCCGAGAATGCCAGGATGACCGTAGAGCGGGCCGCTTTGGATGCGCAGGCCTATAGGCTTATGCTGGATCAGAACGCATCGCATGAAGTCCTGAAGAGGAAGCACTGATCTCGTTTGCCTCCGGTTTTCAAAGCCAGAGATCTATTTAACACCCCAGAGCGGGAACCAGTAACCCGCCGGTGGTAAACCGGGCGGAAGCACCAGGGACGGGCGCGCCGGTTCAGCCTCGCTTGATGGATCCGCCTCGTCAGAACACTGTCGTACCTCAGGCTGTCCCGACGCCTCCAGGTCATTATTCCAATCCGATGGACAACCTTGTTGCTGCCGCTTCACGACTGGAGGCCATCCTAATTGAAGGTGATTCCCCGCAGGCGGTCGAAACGCACCGGGTTAAGGAGCTTCTTCGGATAGCTTTGATCCAACAGGAAGCATACTCATACAACCGTGACCGAATTCGCTCCACCCCTCGTCCAAGCCGGAGCTACAGTAGGTGTATGGATGAACCGACCATGTCAAGCAATGCACAAAACCGTGAAGCGCCCCATAGTAACAACCCGGCAGGTGGTGTTGGAGATGCTCAGGAAGTGGTAGACCAGACCCGAGCACGCAGGGAGGCCGAGTTAGCAGCACAGTATGAGGCGCGTCAGCTTACGCCGGTTCATCCAACCACCTCGGTCGAGCCAGGCGTTACTTCTAGTTCTTTGGGGGTGCCTTGTCTTGTCCCCGCTTTACACAATGTGCGTCTACCCAAGGATTTCAAGGGCCCGCGCAAGGTGCCAAATTACACCGCCGATTTGTCTCCAGAAACATGGGTGGAGAGCTATGAGATGGCCATGGAGATGCTTGATGTGGATGATGCAGCATGTGCAAAGTATTTCACCATGATGCTCGAAGGGACGGCCCGTACTTGGTTAAAAAGTTTACCGGCCAACTCCATCAGTTCATGAGCCCAATTGCGAGCCCGGTTTATCCAGAATTTCAAGGATACATGTAAACAGCCTATGTCGATAGTGGACTTAGCGGCCTGTGTCCAGGAGGAAGGAGAATCAACGACCCGATGGGTGCGCCGGTCTTGAAATTTTGCATTCATCGGACCGTATCAACGCCGATACCACGGTTATAACCTTGGAAGGTAACTGCGCGTTTGAGCCTCTGAAGTTGAAATTGGGACGGTTGAAGCGCCATTGCAACCACATGGGGACCCTCATGGCTGCGTTAGTAAAGTATGTTGATTCTGATAGTACCAAGGATCCCGAGTCTGATGATGACAAGGCAGGGAAGGGAAAGAAGAGCAGCAACACCAAAGGGCAGCAACACAACACGGCAGGTCATGGAAACGGAGGCAAGCGTAAAGCGGATAGCAGCATGGACTTTGTGGCTAATACCAACACGCAGGACAAGGGCCAGCGACGAAAGGGTAAACCGCCGAATCGCAGTGGAGCACCTAGTCCTAACCTGGACCGCCTAACCTATCTGTTGAACCAGCCCTGTCCAAAGCACGGGACAAAGGAGATGCCAGCCAACCACCTTTGGAAGGATTGCTACATTATGCAGGAGATCAAGAATTCTAATGCTTTCCGGTATGATCACGGATCAGGTGGTGGCTCAGGATTCGGATCCCATGGGCCGGGTTACGGTGGAGGAAATTCCGGTTCAGGCTTCAATGGTAATCAGGGCGGACATAACAATCAAAGTAATCAGAGTAGCCAGGGGGGTTACAACAAATAGCAGCAGCAGTCGGGTTATCAGAGCAACCCGAAGCAGTTGAATAGTGGGCAATATCATGGGCTTAAGCAAGAACCAATCTTACCTACGTATCAAAACCACAACGATAGTTTGTCAAGTTGGTGCTGTTTTAACCTTCGCAAGGATCGGGCGTAGCCACACTCGGTTCAACTAAAGTTGGAGAGACTGTCGCCCGCAAGCCACCTATGTGCAAAGCACGTCGGGAGAACCGGTCTCGCGTAAGCGTACGCGTAATGTCGGTCCGGGTCGTCTCGTCCAACAATACCGCCGAACCAAAGTATGACATGCTAGTAAGCAGTATGACTTATATCGCCCACAACTCACTTGTGTGCTACTCGTGCATATAACATCAACATATAAAACCTAGGCTCGGATGCCACTGTTGGGGAACGTAGTAATTTCAAAAAATTTCCTACGCACACGCAAGATCATGGTGATGCATAGCAACGAGAGGAGAGAGTATGATCTACGTACCCTTGTAGATCTCAACGGAAGCGTTGACACAACGTAGAGGAAGTAGTCGTAGGTCTTCTCGATCCGAACAATCCAAGCACCGTTACTCCGGCACCTCTGAGTTCTTAGCACACGTACAGCTCGATGACGCTCCCCGGGCTCCGATCCAGCAAAGCTTCGGGGATGAGTTCCGTCAGCACAACGGCGTGGTGACGATGATGATGTTCTACCGACGCAGGGCTTCGCCTAAGCACTACAACGATATGACCGAGGTGGAATATGGTGGCAGGGGCACCGCACACGGCTAAGGAACGATCACGAGGATCAACTTGTGTGTTCTAGGGTGCCCCCTTGCCTCCGTATATAAAGGATCCAAGGGGGGGGGGTGCGGCCGGCCTAGAGGAGGCGCGCAGGAGGAGTCCTACTCCTATAGGGAGTAGGACTCCCCTCCCGTTCCTTGTCCAACTAGGAGAGGTGGAGGGAGAGAGGGAAAGGGGGGGCGCCGCCCCTCCCTCCTTGTCCAATTCGGACTAGGGGGAGAGGGGGCGCGCAGCCTGCCCTGGCAGCCCCTTCCTCTTCTCCACATTAGGCCCATAAGGCCCATTAACCCCCCGGGGGGTTCCGGTAACCCCCCGGTGCTCCGGTTTTATCCGAAATTCATCCGGAACACTTCCGGTGTCCGAATATAGTCGTCCAATATATCCATCTTTATGTCTCGACCATTTTGAGACTCCTCGTCATGTCCGTGATCACATCCGGGACTCCTAACTAACTTCGGTACATCAAAATGCATAAACTCATAATAACTGTCATCGTAACTTTAAGCATGCGGACCCTACGGTTCGAGAACAATGTAGACATGACCGAGACATGTCTCCGGTCAATAACCAATAGCGGGACCTGGATGCCCATATTGGCTCCTACATATTCTACAAAGATCTTTATCGGTCAGACCGCATAACAACATACGTTGTTCCCTTTGTCATCGGTATGTTACTTGCCCGAGATTCGATCGTCGGTATCCAATACCTAGTTCAATCTCGTTACCGGCAAGTCTCTTTACTCGTTCCGTAATACATCATCTCACAACTAACATATTAGTTGTAATGCTTGCAAGGCTTATGTGATGTGCATTACCGAGAGGGCCCAGAGATACCTCTCCGACAATCGGAGTGACAAATCCTAATCTCGAAATACGCAAACCCAACATTTACCTTTGGAGACACCTGTAGAGCTCCTTTATAATCACCCAGTTACGTTGTGACGTTTGGTAGCACACAAAGTGTTCCTCCGGCAAACGGGAGTTGCATAATCTCATAGTCATAGGAACATGTATAAGTTACGAAGAAAGCAATAGCAATATACTAAACGATCGGGTGCTAAGCTAATGGAATGGGTCATGTCAATCAGATCATTCAACTAATGATGTGATCCCGTTAATCAAATAACAACTACTTTGTCTATGGTCAGGAAACATAACCATCTTTGATTAACGAGCTAGTCAAGTAGAGGCATACTAGTGACACTCTGTTTGTCTATGTATTCACACATGTATTATGTTTCCGGTTAATACAATTCTAGCATGAATAATAAACATTTAGCATGATATAAGGAAATAAATAATAACTTTATTATTGCCTCTAGGGCATATTTCCTTCAGTCTCCCACTTGCACTAGAGTCAATAATCTAGATTACACAGTAATGATTCTAACACCCATGGAGTCTTGGTGCTGATCATGTTTTGCTCGTGGAAGAGGCTTAGCCAACAGGTCTGCCACATTCAGATCCGTATGTATCTTGCAAATCTCTATGTCTCCCACCTGGACTAGATCCCGGATGGAATTGAAGCGTCTCTTGATGTGCTTGGTTCTCTTGTGAAATCTGGATTCCTTTGCCAAGGCAATTGCACCAGTATTGTCACAAAAGATTTTCATTGGACCCGATGCACTAGGTATGACACCTAGATCGGATATGAACTCCTTCATCCAGACTCCTTCATTTGCTGCTTCCGAAGCAGCTATGTACTCCGCTTCACATGTAGATCCCGCTATGATGCTTTGTTTAGAACTGCACCAACTGACAGCTCCACCGTTTAATGTAAACACGTATCCGGTTTGCGATTTAGAATCGTCCGAATCAGTGTCAAAGCTTGCATCAACGTAACCTTTTACGATGAGCTCTTTGTCACCTGCATATAAGAGAAACATATCCTTAGTCCTTTTCAGGTATTTCAGGATGCTCTTGACCGCTGTCCAGTGATCCACTCCTGGATTACTTTTGTACCTCCCTACTAGACTTATAGCAAGGCACACATTAGGTCTGGTACACAACATTGCATACATGATAGAGCCTATGGCTGAAGCATAGGGAACATCTTTCATTTTCTCTCTATCTTCTGCAGTGGTTGGGCTTTGAGTCTTACTCAATTTCACACCTTGTAACACAGGCAAGAACCCTTTCTTTGCTTGATCCATTTTGAACTTTTTCAAAACTTTGTCAAGGTATGTGCTTTGTGAAAGTCCAATTAAGCGTCTTGATCTATCTCTATAGATCTTAATGCCTAATATGTAAGCAGCTTCACTGAGGTCTTTCATTGAAAAACTCTTATTCAAGTATCCCTTTATGCTATCCAGAAATTCTATATCATTTCCAATTAGTAATATGTCATCCACATATAATATCAGAAATGCTATAGAGCTCCCACTCACTTTCTTGTAAATACAGGCTTCTCCAAAAGTCTGTATAAAACCAAATGCTTTGATCACACTATCAAAGCATTTATTCCAACTCTGAGAGGCTTGCACCAGTCCATAAATGGATCGCTGGAGCTTGCACACTTTGTTAGCTCCCTTTGGATCGACAAAACCTTCTAGTTGCATCATATACAACTCTTCTTCCAGAAATCCATTTAGGAATGCAGTTTTGACATCCATCTGCCAAATTTCATAATCATAAAATGCGGCAATTGCTAACATGATTCGGACAGACTTAAGCAGCGCTACGGGTGAGAAGGTCTCATCGTAGTCAATCCCCTGAACTTGTCGAAAACCTTTTGCGACAAGTCGAGCTTTGTAGACAGTAATATTACCGTCAGCGTCAGTCTTCTTCTTGAAGATCCATTTATTCTCAATTGCTTGCCGATCATCGGGCAAGTCAACCAAAGTCCATACTTTATTCTCATACATGGATCCCATCTCAGATTTCATGGCTTCAAGCCATTTTGCGGAATCTGGGCTCACCATCGCTTCTTCATAGTTCGTTGGTTCATCATGATCTAGTAGCATGACTTCCAGAACAGGATTACCGTACCACTCTGGCACGGATCTCACTCTGGTTGATCTACGAGGTTGAGTAGTATCTTGATCTAAAGTTTCATGATCATCATCATTAGCTTCCTCACTATCTGGTGTAGGTGTCACTGAAACAGTTTTCTATGATGCACTACTTTCCAATAAGGGAGTAGGTATAGTTACCTCGTCAAGTTCTACTTTCCTCCCACTCACTTCTTTCGAGAGAAACTCCTTCTCCAGAAAGTTTCCGAATTTAGTGACAAAAGTCTTGCCTTCGGATCTATGATAGAAGGTGTATCCAATAGTTTCATTTGGATATCCTATGAAGACACATTTCTCCGATTTGGGTTCGAGCTTATCAGGTTGAAGCTTTTTCACATAAGCATCGCAGCCCCAAACTTTCAGAAACGACAACTTTGATTTCTTGCCAAACCACAGTTCATAAGGCGTCGTCTCAACGGATTTTGATGGTGCCCTATTTAACATGAATGCGGCCGTCTCTAGAGCGTATCCCCAAAACGATAGCGGTAAATCAGTAAGAGACATCATGGATCGCACCATATCTAGTAAAGTACGATTACGACGTTCGGACACACCATTACGCTATGGTGTTCCGGGTGGCGTGAGTTGTGAAACTATTCCGCATTGTTTCAAATGTACACCAAACTCGTAACTCAAATATTCTCCTCCACGATCAGATCGTAGAAACTTTATTTTCTTGTTACGATGATTTTCAACTTCACTCTGAAATTCTTTGAACTTTTCAAATGTCTCAGACTTATGTTTCATTAAGTAGATATACCCATATCTGCTTAAATCATCTGTGAAGGTGAGAAAATAACAATATCCGCCACGAGCCTCAATATTCATCGGACCACATACATCTGTATGTATGATTTCCAACAAATCTGTTGCTCTCTCCATAGTACCGGAGAACGGTGTTTTAGTCATCTTGCCCATGAGGCACGGTTCGCAAGTACCAAGTGATTCATAATCAAGTCGTTCCAAAAGTCCATCAGTATGGAGTTTCTTCATGCGCTTTACACCGATATGACCTAAACGGCAGTGCCACAAATAAGTTGCACCATCATTATCAACTCTGCATCCTTTGGCTTCAACATTATGAATATGTGTATCACTACTCTCGAGATTCAATAAGAATAGACCACTCTTCAAGGGTGCATGACCATAAAAGATATTACTCATATAAATAGAACAACCATTATTCTCTGATTTAAATGAATAACCGTCTCGCATTAAACAAGATCTAGATATAATATTCATGCTCAACGCCAGCACCAAATAACAATTATTTAGGTCTAATACTAATCCCGAAGGTAGATGTAGAGGTAGCGTGCCGACCACGATCACATCGACTTTGGAACCGTTTCCCACGCGCATCGTCACCTCGTCCTTAGCCAATCTTCGCTTAATCCGTAGTCCCTGTTTCGAGTTGCAAATATTAGCAACAGAACCAGTATCACATACCCAGGTACTACTGCAAGCATTAGTAAGGTACACATCAATAACATGTATATCACATATACCTTTGTTCACCTTGCCATCCTTCTTATCCGCCAAACACTTGGGGCAGTTCCGCTTCCAGTGACCAGTCTGCTTGCAGTAGAAGCACTCAGTTTCAGGCTTAGGTCCAGACTTGGGTTTCTTCTCTTGAGCAGCAACTTGCTTGCCGTTCTTCTTGAAGTTCCCCTTCTTCTTCCCTTTGCCCTTTTTCTTGAAACTAGTGGTCTTGTTGACCATCAACACTTGATGCTCCTTCTTGATTTCTACCTCCGCAGCTTTCAGCATTGCGAAGAGCTCGGGAATAGTCTTGTTCATCCCTTGCATATTATAGTTCATCACGAAGCTCTTGTAGCTTGGTGGCAGTGATAGGAGAATTCTGTCAATGCCGCAATCATCTGGAAGATTAACTCCCAATTGAATCAAGTGATTATTATACCCAGACATTTTGAGTATATGCTCACTGACAGAACTGTTCTCCTCCATCTTGCAGCTATAGAACTTATTGGAGACTTCATATCTCTCAATCCGGGCATTTGCTCGAAATATTAACTTCAACTCCTGGAACATCTCATATGCTCCATGACGTTCAAAACGTCGCTGAAGTCCCGATTCTAAGCCGTAAAGCATGGCACACTGAACTATCGAGTAGTCATCAGCTTTGCTCTGCCAGACGTTCATAACATCTGGCGTTGCTCCAGGAGCAGGCCTGGCACCCAGCGGTGCTTCCAGGACGTAATTCTTCTGTGAAGCAATGAGGATAATCCTCAAGTTACGGACCCAGTCCGTGTAATTGCTACCATCATCTTTCAACTTTGCTTTCTCAAGGAACGCATTAAAATTCAACGAAACAACAGCACGAGCCATCTATCTACAATCAACATAAACAAGCAAGATACTATCAGGTACTAAGTTTCATGATAAATTTAGGTTCAATTAATTTACTTAAAGAACTCCCACTTAGATAGACATCCCTCTAATCCTCTAAGTGATTACGTGATCCAAATCAACTAAACCATGTCCGATCATCACGTGAGATGGAGTAGTTTCATCGGTGAACATCATTATGTTGATCATATCTACTATATGATTCACGCTCGACCTTTCGGTCTCCGTGTTCCGAAGCCATATCTGTATATGCTTGGCTCGTCAAGTATAACCTGAGTATTCCGCGTGTGCAACTATTTTGCACCCGTTGTATTTGAACGTAGAGCCTATCACACCCGATCATCACGTGGTGTCTCAGCACGACGAACTTTCGCAACGGTGCATACTCAGGGAGAACACTTCTTGATAATTAGTGAGAGATCATCTTATAATGCTACCGTCAATCAAAGCAAGATAAGATGCATAAAAGATAAACATCACATGCAATCAATATAAGTGATATGATATGACCATCATCATCTTGTGCGTGTGATCTCCATCTCCGAAGCACCGTTGTGATCACCATCGTCACCGGCACGACACCTTGATCTCCATCGTAGCATCGTTGTCGTCTCGCCAATCTTATGCTTCCACGACTATCGCTACCGTTTAGTGATAAAGTAAAGCATTACATCGCGATTGCATTGCATACAATAAAGCGACAACCATATGGCTCCTGCCAGTTGCCGATAACTCAGTTACAAAACATGATCATCTCATACAATAAAATTTAGCATCATGTCTTGACCATATCACATCACAGCATGCCCTGCAAAAACAAGTTAGACATCCTCTACTTTGTTGTTGCAAGTTTTACGTGGCTGCTATGGGCTTAAGCAAGAACCAATCTTACCTACGCATCAAAACCACAACGATAGTTTGTCAAGTTGGTGCTGTTTTAACCTTCGCAAGGACCGGGCGTAGCCACACTCGGTTCAACTAAAGTTGGAGAGACTGTCGCCCGCAAGCCACCTATGTGCAAAGCACGTCGGGAGAACCGGTCTCGCGTAAGCGTACGCGTAATGTCGGTCCGGGTAGTCTCGTCCAACAATACCGCCGAACCAAAGTATGACATGCTGGTAAGCAGTATGACTTATATCGCCCACAACTCACTTGTGTTCTACTCGTGCATATAACATCAACATATAAAACCTAGGCTCGGATGCCACTGTTGGGGAACGTAGTAATTTCAAAAAAATTCCTACGCACACGCAAGATCATGGTGATGCATAGCAACGAGAGGAGAGAGTATGATCTACGTACCCTTGTAGGTCGCAACGGAAGCGTTGACACAACGTAGAGGAAGTAGTCGTACGTCTTCCCGATCCGAACGATCCAAGCACCGTTACTCCGGCACCTCCGAGTTCTTAGCACATGTACAACTCGATGACGCTCCCCGGGCTCCGATCCAGCAAAGCTTCGGGGATGAGTTCCGTCAGCACAAGGGCGTGGTGACGATGATGATGTTCTACCGACGCAGGGCTTCGCCTAAGCACTACAACTATATGACCGAGGTGGAATATGGTGGCAGGGGGCACCGCACACGGCTAAGGAACGATCACGATGATCAACTTGTGTGTTCTAGGGTGCCCCCTTGCCTCCGTATATAAAGGATCCAAGGGGGGGTGTGGCCGGCCTAGAGGAGGCGCGCAGGAGGAGTCCTACTCCTACTGGGAGTAGGACTCCCCTCCCGTTCCTTGTCCAACTAGGAGAGGTGGAGGGAGAGAGGGAAAGGGGGGGCGCCGCCCCTCCCTCCTTGTCCAATTCGGACTAGGGGGAGAGGGGGCGTGCGGCCTGCCCTGGCAGCCCCTTCCTCTTCTCCACATTAGGCCCATAAGGCCCATTAACCCCCCGGGGGGTTCCGGTAACCCACCGGTGCTTCGGTTTTATCCGAAATTCATCCGGAACACTTCCGGTGTCCGAATATAGTCGTCCAATATATCAATCTTTATGTCTCGACCATTTCGAGACTCCTCGTCATGTCCGTGATCACATCCGGGACTCCGAACTAACTTCGGTACATCAAAATGCATAAACTCATAAGAACTGCCATCGTAACTTTAAGCATGCGGACCCTACGGTTCGAGAACAATGTAGACATGACCGAGACATGTCTCCGGTCAATAACCAATAGCGGGACCTGGATGCCCATATTGGCTCCTACATATTCTACAAAGATATTTATCGGTCAGACCGCATAACAACATACGTTGTTCCCTTTGTCATCGGTATGTTACTTGCCCGAGATTCGATCGTCGGTATCCAATACCTAGTTCAATCTCGTTACCGGCAAGTCTCTTTACTCGTTCTGTAATACATCATCTCACAACTAACATATTAGTTGTAATGCTTGCAAGGCTTATGTGATGTGCATTACCGAGAGGGCCCAGAGATACCTCTCCGACAATCAGAGTGACAAATCCTAATCTCGAAATATGCCAACCCAACATTTACCTTTGGAGACACCTATAGAGCTCCTTTATAATCACCCAGTTACATTGTGACGTTTGGTAGCACACAAAGTGTTCCTCCGGCAAACGGGAGTTGCATAATCTCATAGTCATAGGAACATGTATAAGTTATGAAGAAAGCAATAGCAACATACTAAACGATCGGGTGCTAAGCTAATGGAATGGGTCATGTCAATCAGATCATTCAACTAATGATGTGATCCCGTTAATCAAATAACAACTCCTTTGTCTATGGTCAGGAAACATAACCATCTTTGATTAACGAGCTAGTCAAGTAGAGGCATACTAGTGACACTCTGTTTGTCTATGTATTCACACATGCATTATGTTTCTGGTTAATACAATTCTAGCATGAATAATAAACATTTAGCATGATATAAGGAAATAAATAATAACTTTATTATTGCCTCTAGGGCATATTTCCTTCACGCCCTGTTTGGGCCGCCGGCTTATGCCAAATTTATGGCACGACCATGTTATGTTTATTTACAGCTCAAGATGCCGGGTCACAAGGGAACAATAACTGTTCATGGAAGCCGCAAGATCGCTTTGGAGTATGAGGAAGGTGATGCGGCTTATGCAAAGTCGGTTTACGCCACAGAGGAGCTGAAATACTATAAGGACAATGTTGATCCGACAGACATGACTCCGTTGAAGAAGCCAACTACAGAGCATGATCCGGCCCTAAAGTTCAAATCGGCAGCTGAGACTAAGCTTGTTGACTTCGTACCTGGCGATTCGTCCAAGCAGTTCAGTATCAGTGCCAACTTCGATCCAAAATAGGAAAGCGCGCTCATCGAGTTCATCCATGAGAATCGGGGCATTTTTGCATGGAAGCCTTCTGACATGCCAGGTGTACCGAGGCAACTCGCTGAGCACACTCTTAATGTTGATCCTAAGTACAAACCGGTGAAATAGTTTCTCCGCCGGTTTAATGAAGAAAGACGCAAAGCTATTGGAGAAGAGGTAGCCAGGCTCTTAGCGGCTGGCTTTATCGTTCAAGTTTTTCATCCTGAATGGCTGGCTAATCCGGTGCTGGTCCTTAAGAAAAATGGCACCTGGCGCATGTGTGTGGATTACACAGATCTTAACAAGGCTTGTCCAGCAGATCCTTTTGCCCTCCCCCCGTATTGATCAAATTATTGATGCTACGGCGGGTTGTGAGCGTTTGAGTTTTCTAGATGCATATTTTGGTTATCATCAGATCAAGATGGCAGTTAAGGACCAGGAGAAGACGGCGTTCATAACTCCCTTTGGAGCCTTCTGCTATGTATCTATGCCCTTTGGGTTCAAGAGTGCCCAGGCAACTTATCAACGGTGTGTACAGAATTTCCTTCATAAACAGATTGGCCGTAATGTACATGCCTATGTGGATGATATTGTGGTTAAGTCAAGGGAGAAGGAGACTCTGGTTGACGATTTGAAGGAAACCTTTGATAACCTACGGACATACAAGATGATGCTCAACCCGGCCAAGTGTGTTTTTGGTGTACCAGCAGGCAAGTTATTGGGTTTTCTGGTGTCCAATAGGGGAATTGAGGCTAATCCGGAGAAGATCACAGCTATCACCTCCCTGGCTAAACCGAAGTGTGTCAATGATGTTCAATGCTTGGCAGGCCGGATTGCCGCGTTGAGCCGGTTTATCAGCCGCCTTGGGGAGAAGGCAATCCCTTTGTATCAGATGCTGAAGAAGATGGATCAATTCGTCTGGAGTTCGGAGGCTGATAAGGCATTTGAGGATTTAAAGAGGCAGCTAGCCAATCTGCCTGTTCTTGCTACTCCGATTGACAAGGAACCATTGCTACTATATGTGGTAGCTAATGCTCGTGCAGTCGGCGTAGCTATTGTGGTGGAGCGCAAGGAGGCGGGCAAGGAATATCCGATTCAGCGTCTGGTTTACTATATCAGCGAGGTGCTTATTGAATCCAAGCAAAGGTACCCGCATTGACAGAAGCTGGTATATGGAGTTTTTATGTCAAGCCGGAAGCTTAAGCAATACTTCCAGGGACATCCCATCACAGTGGTCAGCTCTGCTCCTTTGGGAGATATAATCTAGAACAGGGAGGCAACTGGCCGGATTGCCAAGTGGGCTATAGAACTTGGGCCTCATGGGTCGAAATATGTACCTAGGGCGGCGGTAAAGTCTCAAGCGCTTGTGGATTTCATTAATGATTGGACAGAACTGCAAGCACCTAAAGAAAAGCTGGATCACACCTATTGGACTATTCATTTTGATGGGTCCAGGCAATTGGAGGGCTCGGTGGCTGGAGTCGTGTTAACTTCCCCACGAGGTGATAAGTTCTGTTACGTACTCCGTTTAATATTCCCTTCTACTAACAATGCAGCTGAGTACAAAGCTTTACTCCATGGTCTCCGGATGGCTAAGGAGATGAATCTAAGTTGGGTTAAGTGCTTCGATGACTCGGATCTGGTGGCTCAACAAGTGTCTGGCACTTGGGATTCCAAGGACCCACTCATGGCAGCATATCGTTGTGAGGTGGATATTATTGCAGGTCACTTCAAGGGTTATCAGGTGGATCACGTGGACCGACGGAAGAATGGAGCGGCGGACGCTTTAAGCCGGTTGGGCTCTCAACGTAAACCGGTCCTGCCTAATGTCTTCTTGGATATTCTGCATAATCCGTCTGTCAAGCTCCCTGGTGAAGAGGATCTGGCTATTCCTGATCCGGAGGCTCAATTGGTGGCGGCTCTTCATGTCATCCCGGATTGGACGATTCCTTATCTGGCATATATGAACCGGGGCGAGTTACCAAAAGATGAGACTCTGGCCAGGCAGATAATCCGGCAATCCAAGTCCATGACTATTATCAATGGCGAGTTGCATCATTGCAGTGTATCAGGGGCATTTCAACGCTGTGTGTCTCCTGAGGAAGGTTGTGAAATCTTGCGTGAGATCCATGAAGGGGACTGCGGTCACCACGCCGGTTCAAAGTCTTTGGTGGCTAAAGCATTCCGCCACGATTTCTATTGGTTGACTGCTCATGCTGATGCAGAGGACCTGGTTAGGCGATGTGATTGCTGTCAGAAGTTTTCAAGACGCGCTCATGTGCCGGCTCAAGAATTGAGGATGATTCCAATTACTTGGCCGTTTGCGACTTGGGGGCTAGATATGGTTGGACCTTTCAAAAGGTCCAAGGACAAGAAGACCCACCTTTTGGTGGCGGTTGACAAGTTTACAAAGTGGGTGGAAGCAGAGCCCGTTAGCAAGTGCGACGCAGCTACGGCGGTTCAATTCATCAAAAAGGTGATTTTCCGGTTTGGCATTCCACACAGCATCATTACTGATAATGGTACCAACCTGTCCAGGGGTGCTATGAAGGAGTTCTGTGAACGAGAGCACATCCGGCTTGAAGTCTCATCAGTGGCTCACCCACAGTCCAATGGCCAAGCAGAGAGGGCTAATCAGGAGATCTTGCGGGGCATCAAACCCAGGCTTATGGTTCCTTTGCAGCGGACGCCGGGTTGTTGGGTTGAAGAATTACCATCTGTATTATGGAGCATCAATACTACACCCAACAGATCGACAAGATACACACCGTTCTTTATGGTCTACGAAGCGGAGGCGGTTCTCCTTAGTGACATCCATCATGACTCCCCTCGTGTAGCGGCTTATGTTGAAGCGGACAACGAGGTAGCACAGCAAGACGCTTTGGACCTGTTGGACGAGGAGCATGACATAGCAGCTGCCTGCTCGGCGATTTACCAGCAGGATCTTCATCGCTATCACAGTCGCCGAGTTAGAACCAGAACCTTTCAAGAAGGAGATTTGGTGCTTCGGCTCATCCAAGACCAGACTGATATGCACAAGTTATCCCCACCTTGGGAGGGAGCTTTCATGGTCAGCAAGAATCTGCACAACGGGTCATACTATCTGATCGATATTCGAGAGCATAAAGACTCACGTACATCAGAGGAGGAGACCAACAGGCCGTGGAACATAGCTCATCTTCGGCCTTACTATACCTGAGCCATCGGCTCTACTTTTGTACATATTATGACAATGTATATATTATGATCAATGCAATAAACCGGAGCCTCAGCTAAAGCGGGGTATCTGTTATTTTTACATCATGTGTGGTTACACGGAGTATTTGTCTTAAAACGGCCTCCGGTTTACCCCTTGAGTTAGCTTTTTCAAAAAAGCCTTAAATCATGTCACTTGGGGGCTTGGTCGTGCCCGAACCAATGCAACACCTTTTGATAGGCGAAAGCCACAGAATCACTTGGGGGCTTTGGTCGAACCCGAACCATCGCTACACCTCTTGATCGGCATAATGCCACTGCATCATTTGGGGACCTGGCTGACTTGAACCATAGCTACGCCTATTGGGGGCTTGGTCGTGTCCGACCATGGCAATGCCACTTGATTGGCTCAACAGCCTCTTTTTGCAAATGGTTTTATCTTTGCCTTTGCTTGAATTTTGTTTCTCTTTTGATAAATATTTCTTTTGTTGTGTTTTTAAACCGACAATTTTTTAACCGGTTTGACTGTCAATTAACGGAACACGGTAAACTCTTAATCTGGAGACTATTTGCCTGGTATGATTTATTTTGTTCACATCCTATTATGGAGTAACACCGGTGTTTATCATAGCCCGGAACGGTTTAGATTGTAAACCGACCTTATATACACAGGAGCTGTTTTCTCCTCCAACAGCGTGGGTTTCTTTAAACTCCGCTTCAAGATTGGCCCAGCCAACTTTATGCCCTACAATGGCAGGTATTATATATCTCAATATTTGATCATATGTCTAAATCTAAGATATTATCTTCGATTTCATGTACGTAGATGTTATGGCCCGCCTGGTGATACAACCACGGCAGCGCTTTAAGTTTTTTGGCTGCAGAAAACAGTTTAAGATTGATGATTTAAAGGAAGCATAAGTTGCAATAACTATGCACGAAGGCATATCAAAACCAAGTGTATCGGCTAGCCTATTACAAGGCAACACGGTGCCTAGATAAGATCATTGTTTTCTGTGTAACACAAAAGAGCAGTAATTTAAACCGACTTCCGGTTCATGCTTGGTCACCAACCTGGCCTTATGGTTGCGGGTCATCTCGTGCCGCTTCAACCTCTGCTTCTCTACCCAGCAGCTGGAAATCAACAGTTGTCCAGTCGATTCCAAGTAATTCTTGAAAGACAGCTTCATCATTGATCAGCAACGACAGTTCAATGTCAAGAGTGTAAGTATGCTTACGGATTGGGGGTATAAGGTTCTCCGCTTCAGGAATTGGTGCAGCCACTCGTTTGTTTTGGTCATCATATTGGGCTTGATAGTGAGACAAATCTGCCTCTTCAACCAATTGACAAGCCAGCGGGTGCACTTCCCAGTTTATCGCTCGAAGATCCTCTTCACTGAACTCTGTCCCGTCTTCCTTCAAACTGGGGTAGCCCTGGGCCGCTTCAACATGATCAAAATCCGGCACCCACGCTTTTGCCCGGATTAAGGCATTGATAGCACCGGTTCGAGCAGCAGATTTCTTTAGCTCTTCAACCCGGGCAGGAAGCATAGACAACCTTTTAATAGTGTCCTGGATCAAGGTGGGTGCCGGGTTGTTGTGGGAAGCAGTACAGATGATCCGCTGCGCACCAGTATACAATTGCTCTATCAATGTATAGGCGGCTTTCAATTTCTTCCGCACATCTGATCCAAAGTGACCAATGCGTGTCCCTGTATCATTCAAAGGATTAATAAACCGCTCTGAACGCCCAAGACCTGCATTCCGGCTATATGAACCGGCTATACACCAGCCGTGACTATGAAGCCGGTCTGGTTAATATGATGAAGGATAAATATGAGGTAATTTCCATATGCTTCTCTGTATGTATGTTTCAATCTGTCAACTCCAATAGCCCCCAAGTGCCGGTTTAAGATATCAACTTAAACCGGGACTTTCCAATGTGAACTTCAACTTATCTGAATTTTGCTGATGTTGCCCCCAAGGGCCGGTTCAACTTAATGCTGTTAAACCGGGACTTTAAGTAATAAAGATTGCAGCATCAGTAGTTATTGAGCAAATAGCCATTAGCCCCCAAGTGCCAAGTTGAATACTTGTATTGAGCTTGGGACTTTGTAAAAAGTTGTAGGATGAAGTGCAAATATGCATTAGCCCCCAAGTGCCAAGTTGAATACTTGTATTGACCTTGGGACTTTGTAAAAAATTGTAGGATCAAGAGCAAATATGCATTAGCCCCCAAGTGCCAAGTTGAATACTTGTATTGAGCTTGGGACTTCAATTCTGCACTGTCATTTTCATCATATGATTATCTATATGTAGGCTGAACTGAGCAAAAGAGAAAGCCAAAACGCGGACTTGCAAGAAAATATGAAGTCCCAACAAGCTGAAACCTCTAAGGCAAAAGAGGAATTAACCAGCCCTTTAAGCGTCATGGAAAAGCTTAAGGAGGGCTACAAAAAAGAGCGGGCGGATTGGGCCACTGAAAAAGCCGCTTTAACTCAACAAGCGAAGAAGGCCGAGGCTGCGCTCAAACCGTTGGTGGATGAATTGACCAGTGTAAAGCGGCAAGTGCATGCCATGACCGCTGCTGTCTTTGGTAAGCCTTCTCGTTTTCTGAAGTAACGAGGCCTTCTCATATAATTGTCCATAAGTGGCCAAATCGGCATTCCATTTGCCTTTGCCAATTGCAGCAAATTCATCTTTGGCAGTGTGTTTGGATAAAGCGACAGGATTGCTTGGCTCAGTACAACCAATACCAATGATAACAACATCATCATCTTTTGTTTCACAGGTTCGTACTGGAGTCGCCGGTTTGTCAGCTTTCTTCGACGGGCTAATTGTTTTGTCAATCCGGACAGGGCTTGTGGGCTGATCAATAGGGCCTGTGGTATCAATATGTGCTTCTTCAGTGACGAAGTCATGGTCTTGCGGTGGTGGGTCGTTCGGCACATCATCATGGATAGTTGCTTCAGGATCTGGTATTTTGCCCGGTTCAGGAGCGACATTTTCTTCTGCCGCTTTGTCCAGACGAGCCTTCTTGCTTGGCCTAGGCTTGGCCCTAAAAGGAATAAGAAGGATCAGTACAGTATATGTTAAAAGGTAATATATCAGAAATATTATAAGGAATATGGCTCACCCAAGCACCGTTTTGAGTGGTGGAAGCTGGGTGGCTGATGACTCGCCAGAAGACGAATGAGAAGTGCCCTGATAATCGGAGTCGGATGGATTAAGAGGTTGACGAAAACAACCTGCTTTAGGACAAGCATTGACAAGAAAGTTAGAGACCTCTGAACGGCGTTTCCGAACCGGACTGTTCGGTAAACCGGCGGAGGTAACTACCTGGCCACTGTGCCGGGTTGTGCGGCGAGCTTCGTGCTGTTGTGTCTTCACAAGAAAGTTTGGGTCCAAATAAGCAAGAGGATGAGAAAATTTAACTTTCCGCTTTGCCCGACGGATTTTTAGTGAAGGCAAAGGGTTTGAATCAGAGGAGAGAGCGATTACCTCTACAGCATCAGCATGACTGACTTCAGCGTCGTCCTGGCAATGATCATTATCAATAATGAGTGTGAAAAATAAACCAAGTGAGTCAAGCTCTACCTCAAGGTCCGGATTACCCACATCGTCATCAGCTGGCGGATCAGAGGATGCAGTGGTTTTCTTCTTATTAGCCGGTCTCTTGACAACTCTAGTCTTTGGCCGGGTTGGTCTCTCCGGTTTCTCCGGTTTCTCTTGTGGAGGTTTTTTGCTCCAAAACGGATCATCACCCTGTTTGAAAAATGTTGATGTTAACAGTTGATAAATTGAACAAAGGCAGATTCAATAAAAAGTATAAGGTATGAGTCTTACAGCTGGCGGTTTGTTATTGGCACAAAAGGGAGGCAGGCCGGTTTGAGCACAGACAGCTTCCGGTTCATTCAGTATCTTTTTCACAGCCTCTGTAACTTCGTCGTCTGTGAGCTAGATATCAATATGTCGTAGCGGGTCTTTTTCACTCCCTGTGTACTCGCACATCAAACCGGAGCGCTGGCTTAAGGGCAATATGCTCCAAGATATTGAGCAGCGAGCAAGGTCAACCCCTGTCAACCCATTAGCCATGAAGGCCCTGAGTTTGGATAATTGAGGAGCATATTTGCTTCTTTCCTTAGCAGTCAGCCTTTGTGGGAAGGGATGCGTGTTGCTTAGCCGCTCCGAACGGTAACCCGACAAAGGATTTTCGTCAGAAGGAGAGGTATCTTTACAGTAAAACCATGTTTGATTCCGCTCTTTGGGATGGCTGTGTAGTTTGGCGTGAGGGTAAGTGACCTCTTTCCTCTTTTGAATCACCATACCGCCTAATTCTGTATTGGGACCGTCAGTAAATTCAGTGCGGCGGTTTAGATGGAAGCAATCTCTGAATAATTCAACTGTGGGCTCCTCTTGAAAGAACACCTCACAGAGCACTTGAAAGTGACAGATGTTAGTTATGGAGTTTGGGCCAGTATCTTGCGGACGGAGTCGGAAATTGGCTAAGCCATCCCGGTAAAATTTTGAACCGGGAGGATTGAAGCCCCTAGCTAGATGATCAGCAAAAACAACAACTTCTCCCTCTTGAGGCGTGGGAGGACATTCTGGGCCAGGGACCCTCCAGTGAATGAAATCCTGTCTGCTTAAAGCGCCAGTTTTGACTAAACTAGTCGTCAACCCGTGCATTTGCACGGGCTAGCATTATACATAATATATAGTTGTACATGAGTTTTTGGGATGGGAAATATGTAATGAAAATTGGATTTTAATAAAAATGTTAAATGTTGTGTAATAATTTTCATCATATGTAGCAAAAAACTATCCCGTCAATCCTTTATAATTCTGCAATAAAATGCATGCAAATAATTTGAATCTTTTTTGTATTTACTTAGTCTCAGTTCACAGTTGATAAATTGTGATGTAATGTGGCTACATTATAATCGACTATGGAAAATTGACAATGAGAGTATGAAAAAGTGGATCAAATAAGCAATATAAAAGACAAAAATGGGCAAGGCAAATGTCAAACCCATGAATAATCGTGTTCGGTTTACTTATAACTCAGAAGTTGATGACATAATTGTGTCCTTGCATAATCAAACATGTATAGACAAATATAATTGTAGTAACATGATAGAGCTAACCAATGTCCAGACTAATTTGATAAATGTGATTATGAAAGTGACCTAAACTTGATTGATATGGAAAAAAATGCGAGTTGGGACGCTATTACTATACTTGTGTCTGCATATCGCCATAATGGAAATGCCATATCATCAGGCCGACCATCATGAGAAAATTATGTTATGTGTTAAAAGTTTTAACCATCAAGTATTGTGAAGAAAATGTCCTGCAGTTTTTGCAAACACAAGTAATATTTTGAAATAAACATGTAGGTATGAAGAATCAACCATAGACAAATTTTCAATAGTACAAAACATACAGAAGCGATGCGCCTCATTTTATACCAAGTCAAAATCTCCAGCGACAACCTTCAACATTGTCGTATTGAAATAAATGGAAGGACGCCGATTATATTCAGTGAACTACATATGCTATGTGTAGAATATTGTATTACATTACTGCATTGTCGGAGTAACTAATTATATAAAACCCATGATTCTATAGATCAACGTTCGATAGGCTTTCAGGTAAAAAAACATTCGATTGGCTTTGACCCTGTAGTACTTTCCCCCTTTTCCCATGTTGATATGACACGAAGATCTCATGTATTCTTAAAGTACATTAAAGGATCTGATTATATGTGTAAATAAAAGAGTAAAAATCATCTATGAGGATTACAATAGAATTAATTACCGCCGGTAGGTAGAATTGCTGTGCAATTTGAAATGTACATAATTTAGGGATGCTTACAGCTCATGCACTTGAAGCATCGCACTTGTCTCTGAGAAATATGGCGTGTAATAACAAATATTAAACGTATCCACCATGTTGAATACAAATCCAGACTTGCCAGTGCTTCTGCATCATTTTGACAGTTTTTCCTGGAAAAATAAAAAGAATTTAGAATTACAATGGAATCAAGGTGTTCTGTGATAACAATGATATGAAGCATGGAATTAACTACTGATGCTTCAGATCAAACTCAAAGCATCTGAAGCCCAAGAAATAAATGTGTAACTTAACTGGGCGAAGTTGATATTGGAGTTTGCTATCTTTTTTTCTAGCTCAATAAAAGGTCTTGGAAGGAACTAATATACAAAAAATATGCAGATCACATGGTGATCAAAAACTTTATTGTGTGATTTCGTTGATATAGGCCAGTTTATTGGACGCGCACTTTTGGCTCTCGGGTACCCGCGCACCCTATATGCGGAAAAAAATTAGTAATTCAAAAAAAGTTTATGACGACAATATAGCGTGTATAGTACTTGTATATAGCGTTTTTTGCCGAATCTTTGACCTAGGATGCAACGAAAGTCATTCTCTGACGAATCTTTTTTATATGGCTACAATACTTGATCATGTTTAATACCAAAAAAGATTTGGAATTTTTTGAACTTCTTTTGAATTACTAATTTTTTTTGCATATAGGGTGCGCAGGTACCCAGGTTCTCCTTCATATTCTCCCCAGTTTATTCCTCTACCATATGCAACGTAAATGAGATTTGACATCATTTTGTATGTTATGCTTCCCACATCATGTAATCTCATTGCATATTTTTATTATTATTTAAACAGCATACAATCAACCAGTATACAAAAAATATAATATGTTCGCTTACATATCACACAGATCAATTCATAAACCTGACTTGAAATCTTGTTCACTTCCTCTTCTTGCTATGTTGGAGAAAATCAAGCAGCAAGAATAGTAATAAATTTTGTTTTAGTGTGTAATGGTAAACACTACTCTGGAAATTCTGAAAACAAAATCACGGAATTACAAAGATTATGACAGAACGACATTCATGTTCTTACCCATGTGGCAATCTATATGCGAGTAATTCTTTTTCAACATATTGTAGATATCTATCCCGTATACATGTAGTCAGCAATTTATACATATATGTCAATGGAAGCAACACATGTTATCTCTCTAGCGCACCTGGACCACACCGGAGTGCAGTGCACCGAGAGCTTATCCGAGGCCGAGGCAGGCGTATTAACTCTCTAGCCCCCTAGATGACACCGGAGTGCAGCTAGATGTCTTGCCATCCCACATGTTGGCGCTGGTGCGTTTTTTTGCCGTACAAAAGCATCAGCCGAGCTGATCATGAAAGACATTAACGTATGCTGTAGCATGGGCATATTTCCAGCTGATTGAAAGCTAGCTAGTCTTGAACATAATCGGTCCAGCATCCTGCATCCAAAGATAGATCATTTACTTGTATGTCCCAGCAAAATCAACTCAAGCATGTATGAACAGCAACGTTGTGCAACCAGCCAGCCGCATGCATCAGCCAAGTCAATATATATGCATGCTGTTTCAATTGGTGCCCGTCAAATCGACACTCAAATCATGCAGCTGCTCACGACCGGAGAGGTCGGCTTACAGCGGAATCAAGCCACATGCATCAGCCAAGCGGGAGCAGCGGCTTCAATCTAGATTGAAGGAACATGGTCATGGATTTGACAGGAGGATAAACTTTGTGTAAGAAGATTTGGAAAAAAGGAAACCCTTGCGTAAGGAGATGGGACTGCTGCCATTTATGGGGATAGGATACACGCGATGCACATATCCGATCGAGGGAGAGAAATTGAGATCGTTAGGTTTTTCAGAGATACTGAGTTTTTTTTTTGAAAGAGAGATACGTGAGATGTGAGAGATTGAGATGGGTTATGGGAGAGAGACATGTCGTTTTTTTTCATTTTGTGAATCAATCTACACCATAATAATTCGGTCCCACCAGATTAACGGCTCGTAAAATCTAATTAACGTGGGAATTTAGAGGAAGTGCCTAATTAGTATAGGTATAGATAGATAGATAGATAGATAGATAGATAGATAGATAGATAGATAGATAGATAGATAGATTATTCAGTTGAGTCTCGGTCACGCGAGAGGGAACCCAGTTGCACTCATAGACTTGTTTGGCCATAGCGCAGTCTGAAAGGCAGTAATTACCGGTTCAAGAACATGTTGGAAAAGTATACCCTGATGCATATATTACTAAACCGGAGGCAGTTATTTATAAACCGGAGTTTTACAAAGCGGCAGTGCCTGGCTAAGGAATTCTGGCGGTTCAACAAGGGGACTAATGGTATATACCAGTTTGTCAATTTTTCTACAAAATTAAACCGCCTGGTCTAAACCTTGAGCAGTCAAGATTGCAGATGAGTAAGTACACAAAAACAGATTTCACAAAATTACATCATAGTTTTGGATCTGGAACGTGTTCAGAAAAGAGATAAATATTCAAGGTCCAAAAGGGAGCAGTACCGAATCAATGAGCAAAGATACAGGGAGATCTATGGTCTTGAGATGCACAAGTGGAGACGAATGTTAAAAACTACGGCTACGCAGAACAAAGATTCGCAGACTCATCTAAGATTTATCATATGAACAAAAAGCAAGCGATGAACGTTGAAGAACATGGAAACCCTAGAACAGATCTATGAGGGAAAGGATAGAAGACTTACCGGAGCTGAGGAAGAAGCGGAAGATCGCTGCGGTGCTCTGGTACGCTCAGGGTGATGCAGCGGCCAAAGTTGGTGCAGAAGTCGGCGGCGGCGGCAGAGCTCCGAAGCTGGGCGACGCGAGGAAGACGAAGCAGAAGGGCATGAAGGGGAAAGAGAAATGACCCTTTGGTCCTATATATAAAGCAAGGACATGTGTCAGGCGCGAAAATCAAGGGGCCGCGAGTTTGGAAACAAAGCTGTCGCCTCGATTATCGCAGATCTATTAAACAAGAAGGTATCATGGATAGTTTCTTTATGACAGATGACGTCATGCCGGTGTACAGCAATCAGAGAAGATGACATCACGGCGGTTCACCAAACTATAAGAAGATGTTGAGGACGAAGTTTTTGCTAAGGATTGACATGAACATGTTCAAATCAATCTGGGGCCTAATGTTGGGGATATTACTGCTTGGCGTAAACCGTCCTATCTGGGCCGGGTTAACTTCATCAATAGTTAAGTATGTTAAAGCCCAAGAAGGTAGATAAGGGCTCAAGACCCATAATCGGTTTAAGCCCTGTAGCCGTAAACCGGCGTCGGTATGTAACTTGTATTGTAAGTTAGGAATAAGTAGAGATCAAACCGGACACATCTATGAGCCGGTGTTGGGACTCTGTAAACCGACGGGCGTCACCCATGTATATAAGGGGATGACCCGGCGGCGGTTCAAGGACAACATACAACAACTCGAGACTTAGGCGAAGCTTGTTTTCTCCCTAGTCATCGAAACCCCATCAATTCCATCACAACTAGACGTAGGCTTTTACCTTCATCGAAGGGGCCGAACTAGTATAAATTCTCTTGCGTCCCTGTGTCCGCTTTAACCCCTTCAAGCTAACCCGTAGCGATGGCTCCACGACTAAGTCCTTTCATGAGGACATCTTCCGTGACAAAACCACGACAGTGGCGGCTCTTCATGTTATCCCAGATTGGACAGTCCCATATTTGGCATATATGACCCAGGGCGAGTTACCTGAGGATGAAACTTTGGCTAGGCAGATAATCAGACGATCCAAGTCAATGACCATTGTCAATGGAGAATTGCATCATTGCAGTGTGATAGGGGCGTTTTACCGTTGCGTATCTCCTGAAGAAGGCTATGAGATTTTGTGTGAGATCCACGAAGGAGATTGTGGTCACCATGCCGGTTCATAGTCCCTGGTAGCCAAAGCTTTTTGTCACGCCTTCTATTGGTTGACGGCTCATGCTGATGCTGAAGGCTTGGTCAAAAAGTGTGATGGCTGTCAAAAATTCTCACGGCGTGCTGATGTATCGGCTCAAGAATTGAGGATGATTCCAATTACTTGGTCGGTTGCAGTCTGGGGGCTGGATATGGTTGGGCCCTTTAAGAGGTCCAAGGATAAGAAGACCCACCTTTTGGTGGCGGTTGATAAGTTCAGTAAGTGGGTGGAGCCAGAGCCAGTCAGTAAGTGTGATGCAGCCACAGCGGTTCAATTCATCAAGAAGGTGATTTTCCGGTTTGGTTTTCCACACAGCTTCATAACTGATAATGGCACTAATCTGTCCAAGGGTGCTATGAAAGAATTTTTTCAACGTGAGCACATTCGGCTTGACGTATCATTAGTGGCTCACCCCCAATCCAACGGTCAAGCAGAGAGAGCCAATCAAGAGATCCTGAGAGGCATCAAGCCCCGACTTATTGTTCCTTTACAAAGAACGCCAGGTTGTTGGGTGGAGGAGTTACCTTCTGTGTTATGGAGTATCAATACCACACCTAACAGGTCTATGTGTTACACACCTTTTTTCATGGTTTACGGAGCAGAGGTGGTTTTCCCTAGTGACATCTGTCATGACTCGCCTCGTGTGGAGGCTTATGTTGAAGCTGACAATGAGAAAGCACGTCAGGAAGCACTTGACCTGTTAGATGAGGAGTGTGATATTGCAGCGGCTCGTTCGGTGATTTACCAGCAAGATCTGCATCGTTATCACAGCCGCCGGGTTAAAACCAGAACTTTTCAGGAAGGCGATCTGGTGCTCCGGCTCATCCAGGATCAGACTGATATGCACAAGTTATCCCCGCCTTGGGAAGGACCCTTTGTGGTCAGCAAGAATCTGAACAATGGGTCATACTACCTTATCGATGTGAAGTATCATTTCCTTAGACCATGAGTTTGTGCAACTCCCGGATACCGTAGGAGTGCTTTGGGTGTGCAAACGTCACAATGTAACTGGGTGGCTATAAAGGTGCACTACGGGTATCTCTGAAAGTGTCTGTTGGGTTGGCACGAATCGAGACTGGGATTTGTCACTCCGTATGACGGAGAGGTATCTCTGGGCCCACTCGGTAATGCATCATCATAATGAGCTCAATGTGACCAAGGGGTTGGTCACGGGATCATGCATTACGGTACGAGTAAAGTGACTTGCCGGTAACAAGATTGAACAAGGTATTGGGATACCGACGATCGAGTCTCGGGCAAGTAACGTACCGATTGACAAAGGGAATTGTATACGGGATTGATTGAATCCTCGACATTGTGGTTCATCCGATGAGATCATCGTGGAACATGTGGGAGCCAACATGGGTATCCAGATCCCGCTGTTGGTTATTTACCGGAGAGGCGCCTCAGTCATGTCTGCGTGTCTCCCGAACCCGTAGGGTCTACACACTTAAGGTTCGGTGACGCTAGGGTTGTAGAGATATTAGTATGCAGTAACCTGAAAGTTGTTCGGAGTCCAGGATGAGATCTCGGACGTCACGAGGAGTTCCGGAATGGTCCGGAGGTAAAGATTTATAAGAAGTCCAGTTTCGGCCATCGGGAAGGTTTCGGGGGTTACCGGTATTGTACCGGGACCACCGGAAGGGTCCCGGGGGTCCACCGGGTGGGGCCACCTATCCCGGAGGGCCCCATGGGCTGAAGTGGGAGGGGAACCAGCCCCAGGTGGGCTGGTGCGCCCCCCCCCCCCGTTGGGCCTCCCCTACGCCTAGGGTTGGGGAACCCTAGGGGTGGGGGCGCCCCACCTGGCTTGGGGGGCAAGGCACCCCCTTGGCCGCCGCCCCCCTTGGAGATTGCATCTCCTAGGGCCGGCGCCCCCCCCGGAGGCCTATATATAGTGGGGGGAAGGGAGGGCAGCCGCACCCTAGCCCCTGGCGCCTCCCTCTCCCTCTGTAACACCTCTCCCTCTCGTTGGTGCTTGGCGAAGCCCTGCCGAGACCCTGCTGCATCCACCACCACGCCGTCGTGCTGCTGGATCTCCATCAACCTCTCCTTCCCCCTTACTGGATCAAGAAGGAGGAGACGTCTTCCCCAACCGTACGTGTGTTGAACGCGGAGGTGCCATCCGTTCGGCGCTAGGATCATCGGTGATTTGGATCACGACGAGTACGACTCCATCAACCTCGTTCAAACGCTTCCGCTCGCGATCTACAAGGGTATGTAGATGCACTCCTATTCCCCTCGTTGCTAGAATACTTCATAGATTGATGTTGGTGATGTGAAGAATTTTTTTAATTTCTGCTACGATCCCAAACAGTGGTATCAGAGCTAGGTCTATGCGTAGTTTGTATGCACGAGTACAACACAAAGCAGTTGTGGGCATCGATATTGTCAATCATCTTGCCGTTACTAGTCTTATCTTGATTCGGCGGCATTGTGGGATGAAGCGGCCCGGACCAACCTTACACGTAAGCTTACGTGAGACTCGTTCCACCGACTGACATGCACTAGTTGCATAAGGTGGCTAGCGGGTGTCTGTCTCTCCCACTTTAGTCGGATCGGATTCGATGAACCCTTGTGAAGGGTAAATAGAAATTGGCAATTCACGTTGTGGTTTTGGCATAGGTAAGAAACATTCTTGCTAGAAACCTATAGCAGCCACGTAAAAACTTGCAACAACAATTAGAGGACGTCTGACTTGTTTTTGCAGTAAGTGTTTTGTGATGTGATATGGCCAAAGGATGTGATGAATGATATATGTGATGTATGAGATGATCATGTTCTTGTAATAGGAATCATGACTTGCATGTCGATGAGTATGACAACCGGAAGGAGCCATAGGAGTTGTCTTAATTTATTTATGACCTGCGTGTCAACATATAACGTCATGTAATTACTTTACTTTATTGCTAAACCGTTAGCCATAGTAGTAGAAGTAATAGTTGACATGACAACTTCATAAAGACACGATGATGGAGATCATGATGATGGAGATCATGGTGTCATGCCGGTTACGACGATGATCATGGCGCCCCGAAGATGGAGATCAAAAGGAGCGAAATGATATTGTCCATATCATGTCACTATTTGATTGCATGTGATGTTTATCATGTTTTACATCTTATTTGCTTAGAACGACGGTAGCTTAAATAAGATGATCCCTCATGATAATTTCAAGAAAGTGTTCCCCCTAACTTTGCACCGTTGTGAAGGTTCGTTGTTTCGAAGCACCACGTGATGATCAGGTGTGATAGATTCTAACGTTCGAATACAACGGGTGTAAGCCAGATTTACACACGCAATACACTTAGGTTGACTTGACGAGCCTAGCATGTACAGACATGGCCTCGGAACACGGAGGACCGAAAGGTCGAGCATGAGTCGTATAGAAGATACGATCAACATGTAGATGTTCACCGATGTTGACTAGTCCGTCTCACGTGATGATCGGACACGGCCTAGTTGCCTCGGATCATGTTTCACTTAAGATGACTAGAGGGATGTCCATCTGAGTGGGAGTTCATTGAATAATTTGATTAGATGAACTTAATTATCATGAACCTAGTCTAAAATCTTTACAATATGTATTGTAGATCAAATGGCCCACGCAAATGTTGCCCTCAACTTCAACGCGTTCCTAGAGAAAACCAAGCTGAAAGATGATGGCAGCAACTATACGGACTGGGTCCGGAACCCGAGGATCATCCTCGTAGCTGCCAAGAAAGATTATGTTCTAGAAGCACCGCTGGGTGAGGCACTATTCCCAGCAAACCAAGACGTTATGAACGCTTATCAGTCACGTGCTGATGATTACTCCCTCGTTCAGTGCGGCATGCTTTACAGTTTAGAACCGGGGCTCCAAAAGCGTTTTGAGCAACACGGAGCATATGAGATGTTCGAGGAGATGAAAATGGTTTTCCAAGCTCATGCCCGGGTCAAGAGATATGAGGTCTCTGACAAGTTCTTCAGTTGTAAGATGGAGGAAAATAGCTCTGTCAGTGAACACATACTCAAAATGTCTGGGTTGCACAACCGCTTGACTCAGCTGGGAGTTAATCTCCCGGATGACGTGGTCATTGACAGAATCCTTCAGTCGCTCACACCAAGCTACAAGAGCTTTGTGATGAACTTCAATATGCAGGGGATGGAAAAGACCATTCCCGAGGTATATTCAATGTTGAAATCAGCGGAGGTGGAGATCAAAAAGGAACATCAAGTGTTGATTGTGAATAAAACCACTAAGTTCAAGAAAGGCAAGGGTAAGAAGAACTTCAAGAAGGACGACAAGGGATAGCAGCAGATTTCTTCAGCTCTTCAACCCGGGCAGGAAGCATAGACAACCTTTTAATAGTGTCCTGGATCAAGGTGGGCGCCGGGTTGTTGTGGGAAGCAGTACAGATGATCCGCTGCGCACCAGTATACAATTGCTCTATCAATGTATAGGCGGCTTTCAATCTCTTTCGCACATCTGATCCCAAGTGACCAATGCGTGTCCCTGTATCATTCAAAGGATTAATAAACCGGCAATTATATGAGAAGGCCTCGTTACTTCAGAAAACGAGAAGGCTTACCAAAGACAGCAGTGGTCATGGCATGCACTTGCCGCTTTACACTGGTCAATTCATCCACCACCGGTTTGAGCGCAGCCTCGGCCTTTTCCGCTTGTTGAGTTAAAGCCGCTTTTTCAGTGGCCCAATCCGCCCGCTCTTTGTTGTAGCCCTCCTTAAGCTTTTCCATGACGCATAAAGCGCTGGTTAATTCCTCTTTTGCCTTAGAGGTTTCAGCTTGTTGGGACTTCAGATTTTCTTGCAGGTCGGCGATTTGGCTTTCTCCTTTGCTCAGTTCAGCCTACATATAGATAATCATATGATGAAAATGACAGTGCAGAATTGAAGTCCCAAGCTCAATACAAGTATTCAACTTGGCACTTGGGGGCTAATGCATATTTGCTCTTGATCCTACAATTTTTTACAAAGTCCCAAGCACAATACAAGTATTCAACTTGGCACTTGGGGGCTAATGCATATTTTCTCTTCATCCTACAATTTTTTACAAAGTCCCAAGCTCAATACAAGTATTCAACTTGGCACTTGGGGGCTAATGGCTATTCTCTCAATAACTACTGATGCTGCAATCTTTATTACTTAAAGTCCCGGTTTAACTGCATTTAGTTGAACCGGCCCTTGGGGGCTACATCAGCAAAATTCAGATAAGTTGAAGTTCATATTGGAAAGTCCCGGTTTAAGTTGATATCTTAAACCGTCACTTGGGGGCTATTGGAGTTGACAGATTGAAACATACATACAGAGAAGCATATGGAAATTACCTCATATTTATCCTTCATCATATTAACCAGACCGGCTTCATAGTCACGGCTAGTGTATAGCCGGTTCAGATAGCCGGAATGGAGGTCTTGGGCGTTCAGAGCGGCGTAAGTGGCCAAATCGGCATTCCATTTGCCTTTGCCAATTGCAGCAAATTCATCTTTGGCAGTGTGTTTGGATAAAGCGACAGGATTGCTTGGCTCGGTACAACCAATACCAGTGATAACATCATCATCTTTTGCTTTGCCGGTTCGTATTGGAGTCGCCAGTTTGTTAGCTTTCTTCGACGGGCTATTGTTTTGTCAATCCGGACAGGGCTTGTGGGCTGATCAATAGGGCATGTGGTATCAATATGTGCTTCTTCAGTGATGAAGTCATGGTCTTGCGGTGGTGGGTCATTCGGCACATCATCACGGATAGTTGCTTCAGGATCTGGTATTTTGTCCGTTTCAGGAGCGACATTTTCTTCTGTTGCTTTGTCCAGACGAGCCTTCTTGCTTGGCCTAGGTTTGGCCCTGAAAGGAATAAGAAGGATCAGTACAGTATGTGTTAAAATGTAATATATCAGAAATATTATAAGGAATATGGCTCACCCAAGCACCGTTTTGAGTGGTGGAAGCTGGGTGGCTGATGACTCGCCAGAAGACGAATGAGAAGTGCCCTGATAATCGGAGTCAGATAGATTAAGAGGTTGACGAAAACAACCCGCTTTAGGACAAGCATTGATAAGAAAGTTAGAGACCTCTGAACGGCATTTCTGAACCGGACTGTTCGGTAAACCGGCGGAGGTAACTACCTGGCCGCTGTGCCGGGTTGTGCGGCGAGCTTCGTGCTGTTGTGTCTTCACAAGAAAGTTTGGGTCCAAATAAGCAAGAGGATGAGAAAATTTAACTTTCCGGTTTGCCCGACGGATTTTTAGTGAAGGCAAAGGGTTTGAATCAGAGGAGAGAGCGATTACCTCTACAGCATCAGCATGAGTGACTTCAGCGTCGTCCTGACAATGATCATTATCAATAATGAGTGTGAAAACTAAACCAAGTGAGTCAACCTCTACCTCAAGGTCCGGATTACCCACATCGTCATCAGCTGGCGGATCAGATGATGCAGTGGTTTTCTTCTTATTAGCCGGTCTCTTGACAACTCTAGTCTTTGGCCGGGTTGGTCTCTCCGGTTTCTCCGGTTTCTCTTGTGGAGGTTTTTTGCTCCAAAACGGATCATCGCCCTGTTTGAAAAATGTTGATGTTAACAGTTGATAAATTGAACAAAGGCAGATTCAATAAAAAGTATAAGGTATGAGTCTTACAGCTGGCGGTTTGTTAATGGCACAAAAGGGAGGCAGGCCGGTTTGAGCATAGACAGCTTCCGGTTCATTCAGTATCTTTTTCACAGCCTCTGTAACTTCGTCGTCTGTGAGCTGGATATCAATATGTCATAGCGGGTCTTTTTCACTCCCTGTGTACTCGCACATCAAACCGGAGCGCTGGCTTAAGGGCAATATGCTCCAAGATATCCAGCAGCGAGCAAGGTCAACCCCTGTCAACCCATTAGCCATGAAGGCCCTGAGTTTGGATAATTGAGGAGCATATTTGCTTCTTTCCTTAGCAGTCAGCCTTTGTGGGAAGGGATGCGTGTTGCTTAGCCGCTCCGAACGGTAACCCGGCAAAGGATTTTCGTCAGAAGGAGAGGTATCTTTGCAGTAAAACCATGTTTGATTCCACTCTTTGGGATGGCTGTGTAGTTTGGCGTGAGGGTAAGTGACCTCTTTCCTCTTTTGAATCACCATACCGCCTAATTCTGTATTGGGACCGTCAGTAAATTCAGTGCAGCGGTTTAGATGGAAGCAATCTCTAAATAATTCAACTGTGGGCTCCTCTTGAAAGAACACCTCACAGAGCACTTGAAAGTGACAGATGTTGGTTACGGAGTTTGGGCCAGTATCTTGCGGACGGAGTTGGAAATTGGCTAAGCCATCCCGGTAAAATTTTGAACCGGGAGGATTGAAGCCCCAAGCTAGATGATCAGCAAAAACAACAACTTCTCCCTCTTGAGGCGTGGGAGGACATTCTGGGCCAGGGACCCTCCAGTGAATGAAATCCTGTCTGCTTAAAGCGCCAGTTTTGACTAAACTAGTCGTCAACCCATGCATTTGCACGGGCTAGCATTATACATAATATATAGTTGTACATGAGTTTTTGGGATGGGAAATATGTAAAGAAAATTGGATTTTAATAAAAAATGTTAAATGTTGTGTAATAATTTTCATCATATGTAGCAAAAAACTATCCCGTCAATCCTTTATAATTCTGCAATAAAATGCATGCAAATAATTTGAATCTTTTTTGTATTTACTTAGTCTTAGTTCACAGTTGATAAATTGTGATGTAATGTGGCTACATTATAATCGACTATGGAAAATTGACAATGAGAGTACGAAAAAGTGGATCAAATAAGCAATATAATAGACAAAAATGGGCAAGGCAAATGTCAAACCCATGAATAATCGTGTTCGGTTTACTTATAACTCAGAAGTTGACGACATAATTGTGTCCTTGCATAATCAAACATGTATAGACAAATATAATTGTAGTAACATGATAGAGCTAACCAATGTCCAGACTAATTTGATAAATGTGATTATGAAAGTGACCTAAACTTGATTGATATGGAAAAAAATGCGAGCTGGGACGCTATTACTATACTTGTATCTGCATATCGCCATCATCAGGCCGACCATCATGAGAAAATTATGTTATGTGTTAAAAGTTTTAACCATCAAGTATTGTGAAGAAAATGTCCTGCAGTTTTTGCAAACACAAGTAATATTTTGAAATAAACATGTAGGTATGAAGAATCAACCATAGACAAATTTTCAATAGTACAAAACATACAGAAGCGATGCGCCTCGTTTTATACCAAGTCAAAATCTCCAGCGACAACCTTCAACATTGTCGTATTGAAATAAATCGAAGGACGCCGATTATATTCAGTGAACTACATATGCTATGTGTAGAATATTGTATTAGATTACTACATTGTCGGAGTAACTAATTATATAAAACCCATGATTCTATAGATCAACATTCGATAGGCTTTCAGGTAAAAAAACATTCGATTGGCTTTGACCCTGTAGTACTTTCCCCCTTTTCCCATGTTGATATGACACGAAGATCTCATGTATTCTTAAAGTACATTAAAGGATCTGATTATATGTGTAAATAAAAGAGTAAAAATCATCTATGAGGATTACAATAGAATTAATTACTGCCGGTATTTAGAATTGCTGTGCAATTTGAAATGTACATAATTTAGGGATGCTTACAGCTCATGCACTTGAAGCATCACACTTGTCTCTGAGAAATATGGCGTGTAATAACAAATATTAAACGTATCCACCATGTTGAATACAAATCCAGACTTGCCAGTGCTTCTGCATCATTTTGACAATTTTTCCTGGAAAAATAAAAAGAATTTAGAATTACAATGGAATCAAGGTGTTCCGTGATAACAATAATATGAAGCATGGAATTAACTATTGATGCTTCAGATTAAACTCAAAGCATCTGAAGCCCAAGAAGTAAATGTGTGACTTAACTGGGCGAAGTCGATATTGGAGTTTGCTATCTTTTTTTCTAGCTCAATAAAAGGTCTTGGATGGAACTAATATACAAAAAATATGCAGATCACATGGTGACCAAAAACTTTATTGTGTGATTTCGTTGATATAGGCCAGTTTTTAGGACGCGCACTTTTGGCTCTCGGGTACCCGCGCACCCTATATGCGGAAAAAAATTTAGTAATTAAAAAAAAGTTCAAAAAATTCCAAATCTTTTTTGGAATCAAACATGATCAGGTATTGTACTCGTATAAAATAGTTGGATAAGAAATGATTCATATTGACTTCACGGCAAAAAAGACAAGTTTATGACGACAATATAGAGTGTATAGTACTTGTATATAGCGTTTTTTTGCCGAATCTTCGACCCAGGATGCAACGAACGTCATTCTCTAACGAATATTTTTTATACGGCTACAATACTTGATCATGTTTAATACCAAAAAAGATTTGGAATTTTTTGAACTTCTTTTGAATTACTAATTTTTTTTGCATATAGGGTGCGCTGGTACCCAGGTTCTCCTTCATATTTTCCCCAGTTTATTCCTCTACCATATGCAATGTAAATGAGATTTGACATCATTTTGTATGTTATGCTTCACACATCATGTAATCTCATTGCATATTTTTATTATTATTTAAACAGCATACAATCAACCAGTATACAAAAAATATAATATGTTCGCTTACATATCACACAGATCAATTCATAAACCTGACTTGAAATCTTGTTCACTTCCTCTTCTTGCTATGTTGGAGAAAATCAAGCAGCAAGAATAGTAATAAATTTTGTTTTAGTGTGTAATGGTAAACACTACTCTGGAAATTCTGAAAAAAAATCAAGGAATTACAAAGATTATGACAGAACGACATTCATGTTCTTACCCATGTGGCAATCTATATGCGAGTAATTCTTTTTCAACATATTGTAGATATCTATCCCATATACATGTAGTCAGCAATTTATACATATATGTCAATGGAAGCAACACATGTTATCTCTCTAGCGCACCTGGACGACACCAGAGTGCAGTGCACCGAGAGCATCTCCGAGGACGAGGCAGGCGTATTAACTCTCTAGCCCCCTAGATGACACCGGAGTGCAGCTAGATGTCTTGCCATCCCACATGTTGGTGCTGGTGCGTTTTTTTGCCGTACAAAAGCATCAGCCGAGCTGATCATGAAAGACATTAATGTATGCTGAAGCATGGGCATGTTTCCAGCTCATTGAAAGCTAGCTAGTCTTGAACGTAATCGGTCCAGCATCCTGCATCCAAAGATAGATCATTTACTTGTATGTCCCAGCAAAATCAACTCAAGCATGTATGAACGGCAACGTTGTGCAACCAGCCAGCCGCATGCATCAGCCAAGTCAATATATATGCATGCTGTTTCAATTGGTGCCCGTCAAATCGACACTCAAATCATGCAGCTGCTCACGACCGGAGAGGTCGGCTTACAGCGGAATCAAGCCACATGCATCAGCCAAGCGGGAGCAGCGGCTTCAATCTAGATTGAAGGAACATGGTCGTGGATTTGACAGGAGGATAAACTTTGTGTAAGAAGATTTGGAAAAAAGGAAACCCTTGCGTAAGGAGATGGGACTGCTGCCATTTATGGGGATAGGATACACGCGATGCACATATCCGATCGAGGGAGAGAAATTGAGATCGTTAGGTTTTTCAGAGATACTGAGTTTTTTTTTTGAAAGAGAGATACGTGAGATGTGAGAGATTGAGATGGGTTATGGGAGAGAGACCTGTCGTTTTTTTTCATTTTGTGAATCAATCTACACCATAATAATTCGGTCCCACCAGATTAACGGCTTGTAAAATCTAATTAACGTGGGAATTTATAGGAAGTGCCTAATTAGTATAGGTATAGATAGATAGATAGATAGATAGATAGATAGATAGATTATTCAGTTGAGTCTCGGTCACGCGAGAGGGAACCCAGTTGCACTCATAGACTTGTTTGGCCATAGCGCAGTCTGCAAGGCAGTAATTACCGGTTCAAGAACATGTTGGAAAAGTATACCCTGATGCATATATTACTAAACCGGAGGCAGTTATTTATAAACCGGAGTTTTACAAAGCGGCAGTGCCTGGCTAAGGAATTCTGGCGGTTCAACAAGGGGACTAATGGTATATACCAGTTTGTCAATTTTTCTACAAAATTAAACCGCCTGGTCTAAACCTTGAGCAGTCAAGATTGCAGATGAGTAAGTACACAAAAACAGATTTCACAAAATTACATCATAGTTTTGGATCTGGAACGTGTTCAGAAAAGAGATAAATATTCAAGGTCCAAAAGGGAGCAGTACCGAATCAATGAGCAAAGATACAGGGAGATCTATGGTCTTGAGATGCACAAGTGGAGACGAATGTTAAAAACTACGGCTACGCAGAACAAAGATTCGCAGACTCATCTAAGATTTATCATATGAACAAAAAGCAAGCGATGAACGTTGAAGAACATGGAAACCCTAGAACAGATCTATGAGGGAAAGGATAGAAGACTTACCGGAGCTGAGGAAGAAGCGGAAGATCGCTGCGGTGCTCTGGTACGCTCAGGGTGATGCAGCAGCCAAAGTTGGTGCAGAAGTCGGCGGCGGCGGCGGAGCTCCGAAGCTGGGCGACGCGAGGAAGACAAAGCAGAAGGGCACGAAGGGGAAAGAGAAATGACCCTTTGGTCCTATATATAAAGCAAGGACATGTGTCAGGCGCGAAAATCAAGGGGCCGCGAGTTTGGAAACAAAGCTGTCGCCTCGATTATCGCAGATCTATTAAACAAAAAGGTATCATGGATAGTTTCTTTATGACAGATGACGTCACGCTGGTTTACAGCAATCAGAGAAGATGACATCATGGCGGTTCACCAAACTATAAGAAGATGTTGAAGATGAAGTTTTTGCTAAGGATTGACATGAACCTGTTCAAATCAATCTGGGGCCTAATGTTGGGGATATTACTGCTGGGCATAAACCGGCCTATCTGGGCCGGGTTAACTTCATCAATAGTTAAGTATGTTAAAGCCCAAGAAGGTAGATAAGGGCTCAAGACCCATAATCGGTTTAAGCCCTGTAGCCGTAAACCGGCGTCGGTATGTAACTTGTATTGTAAGTTAGGAATAAGTAGAGATCAAACCGGACACATCTATGAGCCGGTGTTGGGACTCTGTAAACCGACGGGCGTCACCCATGTATATAAGGGGACGACCCGGCGGCGGTTCAAGGACAACATACAACAACTCGAGACTTAGGCGAAGCTTGTTTTCTCCCTAGTCATCGAAACCCCATCAATTCCATCACAACTAGACGTAGGCTTTTACCTTCATCGAAGGGGCCGAACTAGTATAAATTCTCTTGCGTCCCCGTGTCCGCTTTAACCCCTTCAAGCTAACCCGTAGCGATGGCTCCACGACTAAGTCCTTTCATAAGGACATCTTCCGTGACAAAACCACGACAGTGGCGGCTCTTCATGTTATCCCAGATTGGACAGTCCCATATTTGGCATATATGACCCAGGGCGAGTTACCTAAGGATGAAACTTTGGCCAGGAAGATAATCCGACGATCCAAGTCAATGACCATTGTCAACGGAGAATTGCATCATTGTAGTGTGATAGGGGCATTTTAGCGTTGCGTATCTCCTGAAGAAGGCTATGAGATTTTTCGTGAGATCCACGAAGGAGATTCTGGTCACCATGCCGGTTCATAGTCCCTGGTAGCCAAAGATTTTTGTCACGCCTTCCATTGGTTGACGGCTCATGCTGATGCTGCAGGCTTGGTCAAAAAGTGTGATGGCTGTCAAAAATTCTCACGGCGTGCTCATGTATCGGCTCAAGAATTGAGGATGATTCCAATTACTTGGCCGTTTGCAGTATGGGGGCTGGATATGGTTGGGCCCTTTAAGAGGTCCAAGGATAAGAAGACCCACCTTTTGGTGGCGGTTGATAAGTTCACTAAGTGGGTGGAGCCAGAGCCAGTCAGTAAGTGTGATGCAGCCACGACGGTTCAATTCATCAAGAAGGTGATTTTCCGGTTTGGTTTTCCACACAGCTTCATAACTGATAATGGCACTAATCTGTCCAAGGGTGCTATGAAAGAATTTTGTCAACGTGAGCACATTCGGCTTGACGTATCATCAGTGGCTCACCCCCAATCCAACGGTCAAGCAGAGAGAGCCAATCAAGAGATCCTGAGAGGCATCAAGCCCCGACTTATGGTTCCTTTACAAAGGACGCCAGGTTGTTGGGTGGAGGAGTTACCTTCTGTATTATGGAGTACCAATACCACACCTATCAGGTCTACGGGTTACACACCTTTTTTCATGGTTTACGGAGCAGAGGCGGTTCTCCCTAGTGACATCTGTCATGACTCGCCTCGTGTGGAGGCTTATGTTGAAGCTGACAATGAGAAAGCACATCAGGAAGCACTCGACCTGTTAGATGAGGAGCGTGATATTGCAGCGGCTCGTTCGGTGATTTACCAGCAAGATCTGCATCGTTATCACAGCCGCCGGGTTAAAACCAGAACTTTTCAAGAAGGCGATCTTGTGCTCCGGCTCATCCAGGATCAGACTGATATGCACAAGTTATCCCCGCCTTGGGAAGGACCCTTTGTGGTCAGCAAGAATCTGAACAATGGGTCATACTACCTATCGATGTTCGAGAGCACAAAGACTCACATAAACCAGAGGAGGAGACCCACCGGCCGTGGAATATCGCTCATCTTCGGCCTTACTGCACCTGAGCCATAGGCTCCTCTTATGTACATATTCTTGACAATGTATATATTATGATCAATATAATAAACCGGCATCCCTGCAAAAGCGGAGCCTCTACCATTCTTCCTTGTAAGTTTTTTGGTTGCATGGGGGCTTCTGTTTATAAAACGGAGTTCTAATTGCCCATTGATCCGGCTTATAGGCCGCATAAAAAAACTCGGGGGCTTGCTACCCAAAATCAAAGGGGCCAAAGAGAGTCTGTTGCAAAAGCACAACTCAAACATAGGCACCCATTGAGCACTGCTACCTCTTAAGCACTGCGTTGGATTTCCCTGAAGAGGAGAGGATGATGCAGCAAAGTAGTGTAAGTATTTCCCTCAGTTTTTGAGAACCAAGGTATCAATCCAGTAGGAGGCTACGCGCGAGTCCCTTGTACCTACACAAAAACAATAGCTCAACGCAACCAACGCGATTAGGGGCTGTCAATCCCTTCACGGTCACTTACGGGACTGAGATCTGATAGAGATGATAGATAATATTTTTGGTATTTTTGGTATAAAGATGCAAAGTGAAAAGTAAAAGGCAAAGTAAAAAAGCAAAGCAATAATAAAGTGATTGGAGATTGATATGATGAGAATAGACCCGGGGGCCATAGGTTTCACTAGTGGCTTCTCTCAAGAGCATAAGTATTCTACGGTGGGTGAACAAATTACTGTTGAGCAATTGACAGAATTGAGCATAGTTATGAGAATATCTAGGTATGATCATGTATATAGGCATCACGTTCGAGACAAGTAGACTGACTCCTGCCTGCATCTACTACTATTACTCCACTCATCGACCGCTATCCAACATGCATGTAGAGTATTAAGTTAAAAACAGAGTAACGCCTTAAGCAAGATGACATGATGTAGAGGGATAAATTAATGCAATATGATATAAACCCCATCATGTTATCCTCGATGGCAACAATACAATACGTGCCTTGCTGCCCCTTCTGTCACTGGGAAAGGACACTACAAGATTGAATCCAAAGCTAAGCACTTCTCTCATTGCAAGAAAAATCAATCTAGTAGGCCAAACCAAACTGATAATTCGAAGAGACTTGCAAAGATAACAAATCATAAATAAAAGAATTCAAAGAAGACTCAAATATTATTCATAGATAGACTTGATCATAAACCCACAATTCATCGGTCTCAACAAACACACCGTAAAAAGAAGATTACATCGAATAGATGTTTATGTTGAAGCTGACAATGAGAAAGCACGTCAGGAAGCACTTGACCTGTTAGATGAGGAGTGTGATATTGCAGCGGCTCGTTCGGTGATTTACCAGCAAGATCTGCATCGTTATCACAGCCGCCGGGTTAAAACCAGAACTTTTCAGGAAGGCGATCTGGTGCTCCGGCTCATCCAGGATCAGACTGATATGCACAAGTTATCCCCGCCTTGGGAAGGACCCTTTGTGGTCAGCAAGAATCTGAACAATGGGTCATACTACCTTATCGATGTGAAGTATCATTTCCTTAGACCATGAGTTTGTGCAACTCCCGGATACCGTAGGAGTGCTTTGGGTGTGCAAACGTCACAATGTAACTGGGTGGCTATAAAGGTGCACTACGGGTATCTCTGAAAGTGTCTGTTGGGTTGGCACGAATCGAGACTGGGATTTGTCACTCCGTATGACGGAGAGGTATCTCTGGGCCCACTCGGTAATGCATCATCATAATGAGCTCAATGTGACCAAGGGGTTGGTCACGGGATCATGCATTACGGTACGAGTAAAGTGACTTGCCGGTAACAAGATTGAACAAGGTATTGGGATACCGACGATCGAGTCTCGGGCAAGTAACGTACCGATTGACAAAGGGAATTGTATACGGGATTGATTGAATCCTCGACATTGTGGTTCATCCGATGAGATCATCGTGGAACATGTGGGAGCCAACATGGGTATCCAGATCCCGCTGTTGGTTATTTACCGGAGAGGCGCCTCAGTCATGTCTGCGTGTCTCCCGAACCCGTAGGGTCTACACACTTAAGGTTCGGTGACGCTAGGGTTGTAGAGATATTAGTATGCAGTAACCCGAAAGTTGTTCGGAGTCCAGGATGAGATCCCGGACGTCACGAGGAGTTCCGGAATGGTCCGGAGGTAAAGATTTATAAGAAGTCCAGTTTCGGCCATCGGGAAGGTTTCGGGGGTTACCGGTATTGTACCGGGACCACCGGAAGGGTCCCGGGGGTCCACCGGGTGGGGCCACCTATCCCGGAGGGCCCCATGG
>NC_041392.1:81821973-81889905 GCF_002162155.2 Triticum dicoccoides
CCCTACGCCTAGGGTTGGGGAACCCTAGGGGTGGGGGCGCCCCACCTGGCTTGGGGGGCAAGGCACCCCCTTGGCCGCCGCCCCCCTTGGAGATTGCATCTCCTAGGGCCGGCGCCCCCCCGGAGGCCTATATATAGTGGGGGGGAGGGAGGGCAGCCGCACCCTAGCCCCTGGCGCCTCCCTCTCCCTCTGTAACACCTCTCCCTCTCGTTGGTGCTTGGCGAAGCCCTGCCGAGACCCTGCTGCATCCACCACCACGCCGTCGTGCTGCTGGATCTCCATCAACCTCTCCTTCCCCCTTACTGGATCAAGAAGGAGGAGACGTCTTCCCCAACCGTACGTGTGTTGAACGCGGAGGTGCCATCCGTTCGGCGCTAGGATCATCGGTGATTTGGATCACGACGAGTACGACTCCATCAACCTCGTTCAAACGCTTCCGCTCACGATCTACAAGGGTATGTAGATGCACTCCTATTCCCCTCGTTGCTAGAATACTTCATAGATTGATGTTGGTGATGTGAAGAATTTTTTTAATTTCTGCTACGATCCCAAACAGTGGTATCAGAGCTAGGTCTATGCGTAGTTTGTATGCACGAGTACAACACAAAGCAGTTGTGGGCATCGATATTGTCAATCATCTTGCCGTTACTAGTCTTATCTTGATTCGGCGGCATTGTGGGATGAAGCGGCCCGGACCAACCTTACACGTAAGCTTACGTGAGACTCGTTCCACCGACTGACATGCACTAGTTGCATAAGGTGGCTAGCGGGTGTCTGTCTCTCCCACTTTAGTCGGATCGGATTCGATGAACCCTTGTGAAGGGTAAATAGAAATTGGCAATTCACGTTGTGGTTTTGGCATAGGTAAGAAACATTCTTGCTAGAAACCTATAGCAGCCACGTAAAAACTTGCAACAACAATTAGAGGACGTCTGACTTGTTTTTGCAGTAAGTGTTTTGTGATGTGATATGGCCAAAGGATGTGATGAATGATATATGTGATGTATGAGATGATCATGTTCTTGTAATAGGAATCATGACTTGCATGTCGATGAGTATGACAACCGGAAGGAGCCATAGGAGTTGTCTTAATTTATTTATGACCTGCGTGTCAACATATAACGTCATGTAATTACTTTACTTTATTGCTAAACCGTTAGCCATAGTAGTAGAAGTAATAGTTGACATGACAACTTCATAAAGACACGATGATGGAGATCATGATGATGGAGATCATGGTGTCATGCCGGTTACGACGATGATCATGGCGCCCCGAAGATGGAGATCAAAAGGAGCGAAATGATATTGTCCATATCATGTCACTATTTGATTGCATGTGATGTTTATCATGTTTTACATCTTATTTGCTTAGAACGACGGTAGCTTAAATAAGATGATCCCTCATGATAATTTCAAGAAAGTGTTCCCCCTAACTTTGCACCGTTGTGAAGGTTCATTGTTTCGAAGCACCACGTGATGATCGGGTGTGATAGATTCTAACGTTCGAATACAACGGGTGTAAGCCAGATTTACACACGCAATACACTTAGGTTGACTTGACGAGCCTAGCATGTACAGACATGGCCTCGGAACACGGAGGACCGAAAGGTCGAGCATGAGTCGTATAGAAGATACGATCAACATGTAGATGTTCACCGATGTTGACTAGTCCGTCTCACGTGATGATCGGACACGGCCTAGTTGCCTCGGATCATGTTTCACTTAAGATGACTAGAGGGATGTCCATCTGAGTGGGAGTTCATTGAATAATTTGATTAGATGAACTTAATTATCATGAACCTAGTCTAAAATCTTTACAATATGTATTGTAGATCAAATGGCCCACGCAAATGTTGCCCTCAACTTCAACGCGTTCCTAGAGAAAACCAAGCTGAAAGATGATGGCAGCAACTATACGGACTGGGTCCGGAACCCGAGGATCATCCTCGTAGCTGCCAAGAAAGATTATGGCCTAGAAGCACCGCTGGGTGAGGCACTATTCCCAGCAAACCAAGACGTTATGAACGCTTATCAGTCACGTGCTGATGATTACTCCCTCGTTCAGTGCGGCATGCTTTACAGTTTAGAACCGGGGCTCCAAAAGCGTTTTGAGAAACACGGAGCATATGAGATGTTCGAGGAGATGAAAATGGTTTTCCAAGCTCATGCCCGGGTCAAGAGATATGAGGTCTCTGACAAGTTCTTCAGTTGTAAGATGGAGGAAAATAGCTCTGTCAGTGAACACATACTCAAAATGTCTGGGTTGCACAACCGCTTGACTCAGCTGGGAGTTAATCTCCCGGATGACGTGGTCATTGACAGAATCCTTCAGTCGCTCACACCAAGCTACAAGAGCTTTGTGATGAACTTCAATATGCAGGGGATGGAAAAGACCATTCCCGAGGTATATTCAATGTTGAAATCAGCGGAGGTGGAGATCAAAAAGGAACATCAAGTGTTGATTGTGAATAAAACCACTAAGTTCAAGAAAGGCAAGGGTAAGAAGAACTTCAAGAAGGACGACAAGGGATAGCAGCAGATTTCTTCAGCTCTTCAACCCGGGCAGGAAGCATAGACAACCTTTTAATAGTGTCCTGGATCAAGGTGGGCGCCGGGTTGTTGTGGGAAGCAGTACAGATGATCCGCTGCGCACCAGTATACAATTGCTCTATCAATGTATAGGCGGCTTTCAATCTCTTTCGCACATCTGATCCCAAGTGACCAATGCGTGTCCCTGTATCATTCAAAGGATTAATAAACCGGCAATTATATGAGAAGGCCTCGTTACTTCAGAAAACGAGAAGGCTTACCAAAGACAGCAGTGGTCATGGCATGCACTTGCCGCTTTACACTGGTCAATTCATCCACCACCGGTTTGAGCGCAGCCTCGGCCTTTTCCGCTTGTTGAGTTAAAGCCGCTTTTTCAGTGGCCCAATCCGCCCGCTCTTTGTTGTAGCCCTCCTTAAGCTTTTCCATGACGCATAAAGCGCTGGTTAATTCCTCTTTTGCCTTAGAGGTTTCAGCTTGTTGGGACTTCAGATTTTCTTGCAGGTCGGCGATTTGGCTTTCTCCTTTGCTCAGTTCAGCCTACATATAGATAATCATATGATGAAAATGACAGTGCAGAATTGAAGTCCCAAGCTCAATACAAGTATTCAACTTGGCACTTGGGGGCTAATGCATATTTGCTCTTGATCCTACAATTTTTTACAAAGTCCCAAGCACAATACAAGTATTCAACTTGGCACTTGGGGGCTAATGCATATTTTCTCTTCATCCTACAATTTTTTACAAAGTCCCAAGCTCAATACAAGTATTCAACTTGGCACTTGGGGGCTAATGGCTATTCTCTCAATAACTACTGATGCTGCAATCTTTATTACTTAAAGTCCCGGTTTAACTGCATTTAGTTGAACCGGCCCTTGGGGGCTACATCAGCAAAATTCAGATAAGTTGAAGTTCATATTGGAAAGTCCCGGTTTAAGTTGATATCTTAAACCGTCACTTGGGGGCTATTGGAGTTGACAGATTGAAACATACATACAGAGAAGCATATGGAAATTACCTCATATTTATCCTTCATCATATTAACCAGACCGGCTTCATAGTCACGGCTAGTGTATAGCCGGTTCAGATAGCCGGAATGGAGGTCTTGGGCGTTCAGAGCGGCGTAAGTGGCCAAATCGGCATTCCATTTGCCTTTGCCAATTGCAGCAAATTCATCTTTGGCAGTGTGTTTGGATAAAGCGACAGGATTGCTTGGCTCGGTACAACCAATACCAGTGATAACATCATCATCTTTTGCTTTGCCGGTTCGTATTGGAGTCGCCAGTTTGTTAGCTTTCTTCGACGGGCTATTGTTTTGTCAATCCGGACAGGGCTTGTGGGCTGATCAATAGGGCATGTGGTATCAATATGTGCTTCTTCAGTGATGAAGTCATGGTCTTGCGGTGGTGGGTCATTCGGCACATCATCACGGATAGTTGCTTCAGGATCTGGTATTTTGTCCGTTTCAGGAGCGACATTTTCTTCTGTTGCTTTGTCCAGACGAGCCTTCTTGCTTGGCCTAGGTTTGGCCCTGAAAGGAATAAGAAGGATCAGTACAGTATGTGTTAAAATGTAATATATCAGAAATATTATAAGGAATATGGCTCACCCAAGCACCGTTTTGAGTGGTGGAAGCTGGGTGGCTGATGACTCGCCAGAAGACGAATGAGAAGTGCCCTGATAATCGGAGTCAGATAGATTAAGAGGTTGACGAAAACAACCCGCTTTAGGACAAGCATTGATAAGAAAGTTAGAGACCTCTGAACGGCATTTCCGAACCGGACTGTTCGGTAAACCGGCGGAGGTAACTACCTGGCCGCTGTGCCGGGTTGTGCGGCGAGCTTCGTGCTGTTGTGTCTTCACAAGAAAGTTTGGGTCCAAATAAGCAAGAGGATGAGAAAATTTAACTTTCCGGTTTGCCCGACGGATTTTTAGTGAAGGCAAAGGGTTTGAATCAGAGGAGAGAGCGATTACCTCTACAGCATCAGCATGAGTGACTTCAGCGTCGTCCTGACAATGATCATTATCAATAATGAGTGTGAAAACTAAACCAAGTGAGTCAACCTCTACCTCAAGGTCCGGATTACCCACATCGTCATCAGCTGGCGGATCAGATGATGCAGTGGTTTTCTTCTTATTAGCCGGTCTCTTGACAACTCTAGTCTTTGGCCGGGTTGGTCTCTCCGGTTTCTCCGGTTTCTCTTGTGGAGGTTTTTTGCTCCAAAACGGATCATCGCCCTGTTTGAAAAATGTTGATGTTAACAGTTGATAAATTGAACAAAGGCAGATTCAATAAAAAGTATAAGGTATGAGTCTTACAGCTGGCGGTTTGTTAATGGCACAAAAGGGAGGCAGGCCGGTTTGAGCATAGACAGCTTCCGGTTCATTCAGTATCTTTTTCACAGCCTCTGTAACTTCGTCGTCTGTGAGCTGGATATCAATATGTCATAGCGGGTCTTTTTCACTCCCTGTGTACTCGCACATCAAACCGGAGCGCTGGCTTAAGGGCAATATGCTCCAAGATATCCAGCAGCGAGCAAGGTCAACCCCTGTCAACCCATTAGCCATGAAGGCCCTGAGTTTGGATAATTGAGGAGCATATTTGCTTCTTTCCTTAGCAGTCAGCCTTTGTGGGAAGGGATGCGTGTTGCTTAGCCGCTCCGAACGGTAACCCGGCAAAGGATTTTCGTCAGAAGGAGAGGTATCTTTGCAGTAAAACCATGTTTGATTCCACTCTTTGGGATGGCTGTGTAGTTTGGCGTGAGGGTAAGTGACCTCTTTCCTCTTTTGAATCACCATACCGCCTAATTCTGTATTGGGACCGTCAGTAAATTCAGTGCAGCGGTTTAGATGGAAGCAATCTCTAAATAATTCAACTGTGGGCTCCTCTTGAAAGAACACCTCACAGAGCACTTGAAAGTGACAGATGTTGGTTACGGAGTTTGGGCCAGTATCTTGCGGACGGAGTTGGAAATTGGCTAAGCCATCCCGGTAAAATTTTGAACCGGGAGGATTGAAGCCCCAAGCTAGATGATCAGCAAAAACAACAACTTCTCCCTCTTGAGGCGTGGGAGGACATTCTGGGCCAGGGACCCTCCAGTGAATGAAATCCTGTCTGCTTAAAGCGCCAGTTTTGACTAAACTAGTCGTCAACCCATGCATTTGCACGGGCTAGCATTATACATAATATATAGTTGTACATGAGTTTTTGGGATGGGAAATATGTAAAGAAAATTGGATTTTAATAAAAAATGTTAAATGTTGTGTAATAATTTTCATCATATGTAGCAAAAAACTATCCCGTCAATCCTTTATAATTCTGCAATAAAATGCATGCAAATAATTTGAATCTTTTTTGTATTTACTTAGTCTTAGTTCACAGTTGATAAATTGTGATGTAATGTGGCTACATTATAATCGACTATGGAAAATTGACAATGAGAGTACGAAAAAGTGGATCAAATAAGCAATATAATAGACAAAAATGGGCAAGGCAAATGTCAAACCCATGAATAATCGTGTTCGGTTTACTTATAACTCAGAAGTTGACGACATAATTGTGTCCTTGCATAATCAAACATGTATAGACAAATATAATTGTAGTAACATGATAGAGCTAACCAATGTCCAGACTAATTTGATAAATGTGATTATGAAAGTGACCTAAACTTGATTGATATGGAAAAAAATGCGAGCTGGGACGCTATTACTATACTTGTATCTGCATATCGCCATCATCAGGCCGACCATCATGAGAAAATTATGTTATGTGTTAAAAGTTTTAACCATCAAGTATTGTGAAGAAAATGTCCTGCAGTTTTTGCAAACACAAGTAATATTTTGAAATAAACATGTAGGTATGAAGAATCAACCATAGACAAATTTTCAATAGTACAAAACATACAGAAGCGATGCGCCTCGTTTTATACCAAGTCAAAATCTCCAGCGACAACCTTCAACATTGTCGTATTGAAATAAATCGAAGGACGCCGATTATATTCAGTGAACTACATATGCTATGTGTAGAATATTGTATTAGATTACTACATTGTCGGAGTAACTAATTATATAAAACCCATGATTCTATAGATCAACATTCGATAGGCTTTCAGGTAAAAAAACATTCGATTGGCTTTGACCCTGTAGTACTTTCCCCCTTTTCCCATGTTGATATGACACGAAGATCTCATGTATTCTTAAAGTACATTAAAGGATCTGATTATATGTGTAAATAAAAGAGTAAAAATCATCTATGAGGATTACAATAGAATTAATTACTGCCGGTATTTAGAATTGCTGTGCAATTTGAAATGTACATAATTTAGGGATGCTTACAGCTCATGCACTTGAAGCATCACACTTGTCTCTGAGAAATATGGCGTGTAATAACAAATATTAAACGTATCCACCATGTTGAATACAAATCCAGACTTGCCAGTGCTTCTGCATCATTTTGACAATTTTTCCTGGAAAAATAAAAAGAATTTAGAATTACAATGGAATCAAGGTGTTCCGTGATAACAATAATATGAAGCATGGAATTAACTATTGATGCTTCAGATTAAACTCAAAGCATCTGAAGCCCAAGAAGTAAATGTGTGACTTAACTGGGCGAAGTCGATATTGGAGTTTGCTATCTTTTTTTCTAGCTCAATAAAAGGTCTTGGATGGAACTAATATACAAAAAATATGCAGATCACATGGTGACCAAAAACTTTATTGTGTGATTTCGTTGATATAGGCCAGTTTTTAGGACGCGCACTTTTGGCTCTCGGGTACCCGCGCACCCTATATGCGGAAAAAAATTTAGTAATTCAAAAAAAGTTCAAAAAATTCCAAATCTTTTTTGGAATCAAACATGATCAGGTATTGTACTCGTATAAAATAGTTGGATAAGAAATGATTCATATTGACTTCACGGCAAAAAAGACAAGTTTATGACGACAATATAGCGTGTATAGTACTTGTATATAGCGTTTTTTTGCCGAATCTTCGACCCAGGATGCAACGAACGTCATTCTCTAACGAATATTTTTTATACGGCTACAATACTTGATCATGTTTAATACCAAAAAAGATTTGGAATTTTTTGAACTTCTTTTGAATTACTAATTTTTTTTGCATATAGGGTGCGCTGGTACCCAGGTTCTCCTTCATATTTTCCCCAGTTTATTCCTCTACCATATGCAATGTAAATGAGATTTGACATCATTTTGTATGTTATGCTTCACACATCATGTAATCTCATTGCATATTTTTATTATTATTTAAACAGCATACAATCAACCAGTATACAAAAAATATAATATGTTCGCTTACATATCACACAGATCAATTCATAAACCTGACTTGAAATCTTGTTCACTTCCTCTTCTTGCTATGTTGGAGAAAATCAAGCAGCAAGAATAGTAATAAATTTTGTTTTAGTGTGTAATGGTAAACACTACTCTGGAAATTCTGAAAAAAAATCAAGGAATTACAAAGATTATGACAGAACGACATTCATGTTCTTACCCATGTGGCAATCTATATGCGAGTAATTCTTTTTCAACATATTGTAGATATCTATCCCATATACATGTAGTCAGCAATTTATACATATATGTCAATGGAAGCAACACATGTTATCTCTCTAGCGCACCTGGACGACACCAGAGTGCAGTGCACCGAGAGCATCTCCGAGGACGAGGCAGGCGTATTAACTCTCTAGCCCCCTAGATGACACCGGAGTGCAGCTAGATGTCTTGCCATCCCACATGTTGGTGCTGGTGCGTTTTTTTGCCGTACAAAAGCATCAGCCGAGCTGATCATGAAAGACATTAATGTATGCTGAAGCATGGGCATGTTTCCAGCTCATTGAAAGCTAGCTAGTCTTGAACGTAATCGGTCCAGCATCCTGCATCCAAAGATAGATCATTTACTTGTATGTCCCAGCAAAATCAACTCAAGCATGTATGAACGGCAACGTTGTGCAACCAGCCAGCCGCATGCATCAGCCAAGTCAATATATATGCATGCTGTTTCAATTGGTGCCCGTCAAATCGACACTCAAATCATGCAGCTGCTCACGACCGGAGAGGTCGGCTTACAGCGGAATCAAGCCACATGCATCAGCCAAGCGGGAGCAGCGGCTTCAATCTAGATTGAAGGAACATGGTCGTGGATTTGACAGGAGGATAAACTTTGTGTAAGAAGATTTGGAAAAAAGGAAACCCTTGCGTAAGGAGATGGGACTGCTGCCATTTATGGGGATAGGATACACGCGATGCACATATCCGATCGAGGGAGAGAAATTGAGATCGTTAGGTTTTTCAGAGATACTGAGTTTTTTTTTTTGAAAGAGAGATACGTGAGATGTGAGAGATTGAGATGGGTTATGGGAGAGAGACCTGTCGTTTTTTTTCATTTTGTGAATCAATCTACACCATAATAATTCGGTCCCACCAGATTAACGGCTTGTAAAATCTAATTAACGTGGGAATTTATAGGAAGTGCCTAATTAGTATAGGTATAGATAGATAGATAGATAGATAGATAGATAGATAGATAGATTATTCAGTTGAGTCTCGGTCACGCGAGAGGGAACCCAGTTGCACTCATAGACTTGTTTGGCCATAGCGCAGTCTGCAAGGCAGTAATTACCGGTTCAAGAACATGTTGGAAAAGTATACCCTGATGCATATATTACTAAACCGGAGGCAGTTATTTATAAACCGGAGTTTTACAAAGCGGCAGTGCCTGGCTAAGGAATTCTGGCGGTTCAACAAGGGGACTAATGGTATATACCAGTTTGTCAATTTTTCTACAAAATTAAACCGCCTGGTCTAAACCTTGAGCAGTCAAGATTGCAGATGAGTAAGTACACAAAAACAGATTTCACAAAATTACATCATAGTTTTGGATCTGGAACGTGTTCAGAAAAGAGATAAATATTCAAGGTCCAAAAGGGAGCAGTACCGAATCAATGAGCAAAGATACAGGGAGATCTATGGTCTTGAGATGCACAAGTGGAGACGAATGTTAAAAACTACGGCTACGCAGAACAAAGATTCGTAGACTCATCTAAGATTTATCATATGAACAAAAAGCAAGCGATGAACGTTGAAGAACATGGAAACCCTAGAACAGATCTATGAGGGAAAGGATAGAAGACTTACCGGAGCTGAGGAAGAAGCGGAAGATCGCTGCGGTGCTCTGGTACGCTCAGGGTGATGCAGCAGCCAAAGTTGGTGCAGAAGTCGGCGGCGGCGGCGGAGCTCCGAAGCTGGGCGACGCGAGGAAGACGAAGCAGAAGGGCACGAAGGGGAAAGAGAAATGACCCTTTGGTCCTATATATAAAGCAAGGACATGTGTCAGGCGCGAAAATCAAGGGGCCGCGAGTTTGGAAACAAAGCTGTCGCCTCGATTATCGCAGATCTATTAAACAAAAAGGTATCATGGATAGTTTCTTTATGACAGATGACGTCACGCTGGTTTACAGCAATCAGAGAAGATGACATCATGGCGGTTCACCAAACTATAAGAAGATGTTGAAGATGAAGTTTTTGCTAAGGATTGACATGAACCTGTTCAAATCAATCTGGGGCCTAATGTTGGGGATATTACTGCTGGGCATAAACCGGCCTATCTGGGCCGGGTTAACTTCATCAATAGTTAAGTATGTTAAAGCCCAAGAAGGTAGATAAGGGCTCAAGACCCATAATCGGTTTAAGCCCTGTAGCCGTAAACCGGCGTCGGTATGTAACTTGTATTGTAAGTTAGGAATAAGTAGAGATCAAACCGGACACATCTATGAGCCGGTGTTGGGACTCTGTAAACCGACGGGCGTCACCCATGTATATAAGGGGACGACCCGGCGGCGGTTCAAGGACAACATACAACAACTCGAGACTTAGGCGAAGCTTGTTTTCTCCCTAGTCATCGAAACCCCATCAATTCCATCACAACTAGACGTAGGCTTTTACCTTCATCGAAGGGGCCGAACTAGTATAAATTCTCTTGCGTCCCCGTGTCCGCTTTAACCCCTTCAAGCTAACCCGTAGCGATGGCTCCACGACTAAGTCCTTTCATAAGGACATCTTCCGTGACAAAACCACGACAGTGGCGGCTCTTCATGTTATCCCAGATTGGACAGTCCCATATTTGGCATATATGACCCAGGGCGAGTTACCTGAGGATGAAACTTTGGCCAGGAAGATAATCCGACGATCCAAGTCAATGACCATTGTCAACGGAGAATTGCATCATTGTAGTGTGATAGCGGCATTTTAGCGTTGCGTATCTCCTGAAGAAGGCTATGAGATTTTTCGTGAGATCCACGAAGGAGATTCTGGTCACCATGCCGGTTCATAGTCCCTGGTAGCCAAAGATTTTTGTCACGCCTTCCATTGGTTGACGGCTCATGCTGATGCTGCAGGCTTGGTCAAAAAGTGTGATGGCTGTCAAAAATTCTCACGGCGTGCTCATGTATCGGCTCAAGAATTGAGGATGATTCCAATTACTTGGCCGTTTGAAGTATGGGGGCTGGATATGGTTGGGCCCTTTAAGAGGTCCAAGGATAAGAAGACCCACCTTTTGGTGGCGGTTGATAAGTTCACTAAGTGGGTGGAGCCAGAGCCAGTCAGTAAGTGTGATGCAGCCACGACGGTTCAATTCATCAAGAAGGTGATTTTCCGGTTTGGTTTTCCACACAGCTTCATAACTGATAATGGCACTAATCTGTCCAAGGGTGCTATGAAAGAATTTTGTCAACGTGAGCACATTCGGCTTGACGTATCATCAGTGGCTCACCCCCAATCCAACGGTCAAGCAGAGAGAGCCAATCAAGAGATCCTGAGAGGCATCAAGCCCCGACTTATGGTTCCTTTACAAAGGACGCCAGGTTGTTGGGTGGAGGAGTTACCTTCTGTATTATGGAGTACCAATACCACACCTATCAGGTCTACGGGTTACACACCTTTTTTCATGGTTTACGGAGCAGAGGCGGTTCTCCCTAGTGACATCTGTCATGACTCGCCTCGTGTGGAGGCTTATGTTGAAGCTGACAATGAGAAAGCACATCAGGAAGCACTCGACCTGTTAGATGAGGAGCGTGATATTGCAGCGGCTCGTTCGGTGATTTACCAGCAAGATCTGCATCGTTATCACAGCCGCCGGGTTAAAACCAGAACTTTTCAAGAAGGCGATCTTGTGCTCCGGCTCATCCAGGATCAGACTGATATGCACAAGTTATCCCCGCCTTGGGAAGGACCCTTTGTGGTCAGCAAGAATCTGAACAATGGGTCATACTACCTATCGATGTTCGAGAGCACAAAGACTCACATAAACCAGAGGAGGAGACCCACCGGCCGTGGAATATCGCTCATCTTCGGCCTTACTGCACCTGAGCCATAGGCTCCTCTTATGTACATATTCTTGACAATGTATATATTATGATCAATATAATAAACCGGCATCCCTGCAAAAGCGGAGCCTCTACCATTCTTCCTTGTAAGTTTTTTGGTTGCATGGGGGCTTCTGTTTATAAAACGGAGTTCTAATTGCCCATTGATCCGGCTTATAGGCCGCATAAAAAAACTCGGGGGCTTGCTACCCAAAATCAAAGGGGCCAAAGAGAGTCTGTTGCAAAAGCACAACTCAAACATAGGCACCCATTGAGCACTGCTACCTCTTAAGCACTGCGTTGGATTTCCCTGAAGAGGAGAGGATGATGCAGCAAAGTAGTGTAAGTATTTCCCTCAGTTTTTGAGAACCAAGGTATCAATCCAGTAGGAGGCTACGCGCGAGTCCCTTGTACCTACACAAAAACAATAGCTCAACGCAACCAACGCGATTAGGGGCTGTCAATCCCTTCACGGTCACTTACGGGACTGAGATCTGATAGAGATGATAGATAATATTTTTGGTATTTTTGGTATAAAGATGCAAAGTGAAAAGTAAAAGGCAAAGTAAAAAAGCAAAGCAATAATAAAGTGATTGGAGATTGATATGATGAGAATAGACCCGGGGGCCATAGGTTTCACTAGTGGCTTCTCTCAAGAGCATAAGTATTCTACGGTGGGTGAACAAATTACTGTTGAGCAATTGACAGAATTGAGCATAGTTATGAGAATATCTAGGTATGATCATGTATATAGGCATCACGTCCGAGACAAGTAGACTGACTCCTGCCTGCATCTACTACTATTACTCCACTCATCGACCGCTATCCAACATGCATGTAGAGTATTAAGTTAAAAACAGAGTAACGCCTTAAGCAAGATGACATGATGTAGAGGGATAAATTAATGCAATATGATATAAACCCCATCATGTTATCCTCGATGGCAACAATACAATACGTGCCTTGCTGCCCCTTCTGTCACTGGGAAAGGACACTACAAGATTGAATCCAAAGCTAAGCACTTCTCTCATTGCAAGAAAAATCAATCTAGTAGGCCAAACCAAACTGATAATTCGAAGAGACTTGCAAAGATAACAAATCATAAATAAAAGAATTCAAAGAAGACTCAAATATTATTCATAGATAGACTTGATCATAAACCCACAATTCATCGGTCTCAACAAACACACCGTAAAAAGAAGATTACATCGAATAGATCTGCACAAGAGAGGGGGAGAACATTGTATTGAGATCCAAAAAGAGATAAGAAGCCATCTAGCTACTAACTATGGACCCAAAGGTCTGAGGTAAACTACTCACACTTCATCAGAGAGGCTATGATGATGTAGAAGCCCTCCGTGATGATGGCCCTCTCCGGCGGAGCTCCGGAACAGGCCCCAAGATGGGATCTCGTGGATACAGAAAGTTGGGGCGGTGGAATTAGGTTTTTGGCTCCGTATCTGATCGTTTGGGGGTACTTAGGTATATATAGGAGGAAGGAGTACGTCGGTGGAGCTTCGAGGGGCCCACGAGGCAGGGGGCTCGCCCTAGGGGGGGGCGCCCTCCATCCTCGTGACCGCCTCGTGGCTTTCTTGATGGAGGGTCCAAGTCTCCTGGGTCTTATCTGATGAGAAAATCACGTTCCTGAAGGTTTCATTCCGTTTGGACTCCGTTTGATATTCTGTTTCTCCGAAACACTAAAATAGGCAAAAAAACAGCAATTCTGGGCTGGGCCTCCAGTTAATAGGTTAGTCCCAAAAATAATATAACAGTGGAAAATAAAGCCCAATATAGTCCAAAACAGTAGATAATATAGCATGGAGCAATCAAAAATTATAGATACGTTGGAGACGTATCAGGCATCTCCAAGCTTAATTCCTGCTCGTCCTCGACTAGGTAAATGATAAAAAGAGAATTTTTGATGCGGAGTGCTACTTGGCATAATTTCAATGTAAATCTTCTTAATTGTGGTATGAATATTCAGATCCAAAAGATTCAAGACAAAAGTTCATGTTGACATAAAAAATAATAATACTTCAAGCATACTAACAAAGCAATTATGTCTTCTCAAAATAACATGGCCAAAGAAAGTTATCCCTACAAAATCATATAGTCTGGCTATGCTCTATCTTCACCACATGAAGTATTTAGATCATGCACAACCCCGATGACAAGCCAAGCAATTGTTTCATACTTTAACATTTTCAATACTTTTTCGATCTTCATGCAATACATGAGCGTGAGCCATGGATATAGCACTATATATGGAATAGAATGGTGGTTGTGGAGAAGACAAAAGGAGGGGAAGATAGTCTCACATCAACTAGGCGTATCAACGGGCTATGGAGATGCCCATCGATAGATATCAATGTGAGTGAGTAGGGATTGCCATGCAACGGATGCACTAGAGCTATAAGTATATGAAAGCTCAACAAAAGAAACTAAGTGGGTGTGCATCCAACTCGCTTGCTCACGAAGACCTAGGGCAATTTGAGGAAGCCCATCATTGGAATATACAAGCCAAGTTCTATAATGAAAAATTCCCACTAGTATATGAAAGTGACAAAATGAGAGACTCTCCAGCATGAAGATCATGGTGCTACTTTGAAGCACAAGTGTGGTAAAAGGATAGTAACATTGTCCCTTCTCTCTTTTTCTCTCATTTTTTATTTGGGCCTTTTTTTATGGCCTCTTTTTTCTCTCTTTTTTTCGTCCGAAGTCTCATCCTGACTTGTGGGGGTATCATAGTCTCCATCATCCTTTCCTCACTTGGGACAATGCTCTAAAAATGATGATCATCACACTTTTATTTTTCTTACAACTCAACAATTACAACTCGATACTTAGAACAAAATATGACTCTATATGAATGCCTCCGGCGGTGTACCCGGATATGCAATGAATCAAGAGTGACATGTATGAAATAATTATGAACGGTGGCTTTGCCACAAATACGATGTCCACTACATGATCATGCTAGCAATATGACAATGACGGAGTGTGTCATAATAAACAGAACGGTGGAAAGTTGCATGGCAATATATCTCAGAATGGCTATGGAAATGCCATGATAGGTAGGTATGGTGGCTGTTTTGAGGAAGGAATATGGTGGGTGTATGATACCGGCGAAAGGTGCACGGTATTAGAGAGGCTAGCAATGGTGGAAGGATGGGAAAAGTGCGTATAATCCATGGACTCAACATTAGTCATAAAGAACTCATATACTTATTGCAAAAATCTAGAAGTTATCAAAGAAAAGTATTACGCACATGCTCCTAGGGGGATAGATTGCTAGGAAAAGACCATCGCTCCTCCCCGACCGCCACTCATAAGGAAGACAATCAATAAATAAATCATGCTCCGACTTCATCACATAACGGTTCACCATACGTGCATGCTACGGGAATCACAAACTTTAACACAAGTATTTCTCAAATTCACAACTACTCAACTAGCATAACTCTAATATCACCATCTTCATATCTCAAAACAATTATCAAGCATCAATCTTTTCTTAGTATTCAACAAGAAAGTTTTACAAATCTTGAATACCAAGCATATTATTATTAAGCAAATTACCTTGCTATTGAAGACTCTCAAAATAATCTAAGTGAAGCATGAGAGATCAATAGTTTCTATAAAAACAATTCCAGCACCGTGCTCTAAAAGATCTAAGTGAAGCACTAGAGCAAAACTATAAAGCTCAAAAGATATAAGTGAAGCACATAGAGCAAAACTATAAAGCTCAAAAGATATAAGTGAAGCACATAGAGTACTCTATCAAATTCCAATTTATGTATGGCTCTCTCAAAAGGTGTGTACAGCAAGGATGATTGTGGCACACTAACAAACAAAGACACAAATAATACAAGACGCTCCAAGCAAAACACATATCATGTGGTGAATAAAAATATAGCTCCAAGTAAAATTACCGATGGAAGTAGACGAAAGAGGGGATGCCTTCCGGGGCATCCCCAAGCTTTGACTTTTTGCTGTTCTTGGATTATCTTGGGGGTGACATGGGCATCCCAAAGCTTAGGCTCTTTCCACTCCTTGTTCCATAATCCATCAAAAGATTTCACCCAAAACTTGAAAACTTCACAACACAAAACTCAACAGAAATCTCGTGAGTTCCGTTAGCGAAAGAAAACAAAAGACCACTTCAAGGTACTGTAATGAACTCATTATTTATTTATATTGGTGTTAAACCTACTGTATTCCAACTTCTCTATGGATTATAAACTATTTTACTAGCCATAGATTCATCAAAATAAGCAAACAACACACGAAAAACAGAATCTGTCAAAAACAGAACAGTCTGTAGTAATCTGTAACTAACGCAAACTTATGGAACTCCAAAAATTCAGCCAAAATAGGACGAGATAGGCAATTTGTTTATTGATCATCAGCAATTGTAATCACTATTTTATAACGTTCTGGTGAATTTTAATAATTGTTTTCGTGAACCAAAAGTTTCTGGAAATTACAGCAAGATCAAATAACTATCATCCAAGAAGATCCTATAGGTCTAACTTGGCACAAACACTAATTAAAACATAAAATCCATCTAAACAGAAGGTAGATGGATTATTTATTCCTAAACAGAAACAAAAACAAAAAAACTAAAAATAAAATTGGGTTTCCTCCCAACAAGCACTATTGTTTAACGCCCCTAGCTAGGCATAAAAGCGAGGATAGATCTAGGTATTGCCATCTTTGGTAGGCAATCCATAAGTGGCTCTCGTAATAGATTCATATGGTAATTTTATTTTATTTCTAGGGAAGTGTTCCATGCCTTTATTTTAATGTAAATTTGAATCTAATATTCCCTTCCTTCATATCAATAATTGCACCAATCATTCTAAGGAAAGGTCTACCAAGAATAATAGGACAAGAAGAATTGCAATCTATATCAAGAACGATAAAATCTACGGGCACATAATTCCTATTTGCAACAATAAGAACATCATTAATTCTTCCCATAGGTTTCTTAATAGTGGAATCAGCAAGATGCAAGTTTAGAGAGCAATCATCAAAATCACGGAAATCTAGCAAATCACAGAAAGTTTTGGGAATAGTAGAGACACTAGCACCCAAATCACACAAAACATAAAACTCATGATCCTTAATCTTAATTTTAATAGTTGGTTCCCTCTCATCATAAAGTTTTCTAGGGATAGAAACTTCCAACTCAAGTTTTTCTTCATAAGATTGCATCAAGGCATCAGTGATATGTTTAGTAAACGCTTTATTTTGACTATAAGCATGAGGAGAATTTAACACGGATTGCAACAAGGAAATACAATAAATTAAAGAGCAAATTTCATAATTAAATTCCTTGAAATCCAATATAGTTGGTTTAGCAACATCTAGGGTTTTATTCTGTTAAATCCCACTTTTATCAATTTCATCATCAAGATCTAAATACTCCGAATTTTGGAACGCCTTCCAGGTAAGGGTGGATCATATTCAGTTTCATCAAGATTCATATTGCAAAACAAAGATTTAATAGGGGACACATCAATAACTTTTAGATCTTCATCTTGATTTTCATAGGAATTTGGTTTAGCGGCCATCTTATTGACTAAGGTAGCCTGCATATACGAAATTTCAGCAGTCAACTTTTCAAGACGAGCAATTTGATATCTTATACCGTCAAATTATTTAGACATATCATTGAGCTCTTTATTCATATAACTCATAAAACTTTTTTGTTCCTTAAGCTCATTTCTAAAGAAATTATTATGCTCAAATTGCAAAACCATAAACTTCCTGACGTTGTTCTCGATCTCCTCTAACCTTTTAAGGTGAAGATCACCAAATCTAGGTAGAGCCATCGCGACAAACAAGCAATCCAACACACGAGCAAACAAAAGGCAAGCGAGAAAAAGGCAAACGGAAAAGAGAGGGCGAATAAAAAGGCAAGGGTGAAGTGGGGGAGAGGAAAACGAGAGGCAAATGGCAACTAATGTAATGCGAGAGATAGGGATTGTGATGGGTACTTGGTATGTTGACTTTTGCGCAGACTCCCCGGCAACGGCGCCAGAAATTCTTCTTGCCGCCTCTTGAGCACTACGTTGTATTTCCCCGAAGAGGAGAGGATGATGCATCAAAGTAGCGTAAGTATTTCCCTCAATTTTTGAGAACCAAGGTATCAATCCAGTATGTGGCTACACGCGAGTCCCTTGTACCTACACAAAAACAATAGCTCAATGCAACCAACGCGATTAGGGGTTGTCAATCCCTTCACGGTCACTTATGAGACTGAGATCTGATAGAGATGATAGATAATATTTTTGGTATTTTTGGTATAAATATGCAAAGTGAAAAGTAAAAGGCAAAGTAAAAAAGCAAAGCAATAATAAAGTGATTGGAGATTGATATGATGAGAATAGACCCGGGGGCCATAGGTTTCACTAGTGGCTTCTCTCAAGAGCATAAGTATTCTATGGTGGGTGAACAAATTACTGTTGAGCAATTGACAGAATTGAGCATAGTTATGAGAATATCTAGGTATGATCATGTGTATAGGCATCACGTTTGAGACAAGTAGAACGACTCCTGCCTGCATCTACTACTATTACTCCACTCATCGACCGCTATCCAGCATGCATGTAGAGTATTAAGTTAAAAACAGAGTAACACCTTAAGCAAGATGACATGATGTAGAGGGATAAATTCATGCAACATTATATAAACGCCATCTTGTTATCCTCAATGGCAACAATACAATACGTGCCTTGCTGCCCCTTGTGTCACTGGGAAAGGACACCGCAAGATTGAACCCAAAGCTAAGCACTTCTCCCATTGCAAGAAAAACTAATCTAGTAGGCCAAACCAAACTGATAATTTGAAGAGACTTGCAAAGATAACCAATCATACATAAAAGAATGCAGAGAAGATTCAAATATTATTCATAGATAGACTTGATCATAAACCCACAATTCATCGGCCTCAACAAACACACCGCAAAAAGAAGATTACATCGAATAGATATCCACAAGAGAGGGGGAGAACATTGTATTGAGATCCAAAAAGAGAGAAGAAGCCATCTAGCTACTAACTATGGACCCGAAGGTCTGAGGTAAACAACTCACACTTTATCGGAGAGGCTATGATGATGTAGAAGCCCTCTGTGATGATGGCCCTCTCCGGCGGAGCTCCGGAACAGGCCCCAAGATGGGATCTCGTGGATACAGAAATTTGCGGCAGTGGAATTAGGTTTTTGGCTCCGTATCTGATCGTTTGGGGGTACGTAGGTATATATAGGAGGAAGGAGTACGTCGGTGGAGCTTCGAGGGGCGCACGAGGCAGGGGGGCGTGCCCTAGGGGGCGCGCCCTCCACCCTCGTGACCGCCTCGTGGCTTTCTTGACGGAGGGTCCAAGTCTCCTAGGTCTTATCTGATGAGAAAATCACGTTCCCGAAGGTTTCATTCCGTTTGGACTCCTTTTGATATTCTGTTTCTCCGAAACACTGAAATAGGCAAAAAAACAACAATTGTAGGCTGGGCCTCCGGTTAATAGGTTAGTCCCAAAAATAATATAAAAGTGGAAAATAAAGCCCAATATAGTCCAAAACAGTAGATAATATAGCATGGAGCAATATAAAATTATAGATACGTTGGAGACATATCAAGCACATCTAAAAATATTGCTTGGGGCTCTTTTGTTCTAAAGAACAAAGAGTCTATAACCTTGTAATAGGCTATAAAAGCCAGTCTTGGAAGCCAGGTGTATTCACCTAAAACCCCGGGTTATCCTACCTTTTTAAGTACGTAAGTCACTCCGCCCAGGTAATCCTGGTAAAACCCATCGAACGTTTGACAAGTCAATCTTATACAGACCCTGAACTTGTCATAGTTAAAATGACGATTAGTTAATGTGAGGTCCATCTTATAAGGTTTGTAAAACGGTTTTACTGAGTGGCCTGGCAGCCCATGAAAAGCCTCGCTTCTTGCATATTTTCTTTTGAAATCTTTCTTTTGGAGGTTTATTTTGATGAGGTTTATATTAATCCGGTGTTTACTGACCCGGTCTAGCTTTTGACTATAAGTTTCCAATACAAAATAAATCGGTGTCTATTGACCCGGCTTAGCTTTCGACTCTCAGTTGTCAGCGCACGATCAGCTATAATCCGGTGTTTATTTGACCCGGTCTGGCTTTCGACTATAAATCGCCGGTATGATATAAGGATAATTCGGTGTTTATTAAAACCGGTCTGGCTTTGCTATAAACCAGCAAAACATAGGAGGACTTATCAATATTCAAGATTTGGGTTATCACCCTTACCACAATAAGTTGGTAAACCAACAACATGGTTCAATATCACAGGTATAATAGATATTTCATATTTGATTCTTAAGCATAGCCTTGGTTATAAACCCTGGTTATATGTTGGGCATTATGACCCGTCCGGCGGTAAACCGCCAGGACGCTTTATACCTGTTGTATGCAGGAACAGGTTGAGTAAGCTGTTGAGGATCATAAGCATACATAGCATATCTTCATCATGGCGGATTAACAGTGTCATGAAAAGTGAATATGCATGATGGCATAACAGGCCAAGCGTTTAAACTAGCCTATTACAAGGCGCTTTGATGCCCAAAAGGATAATTGTTTTCCACAAGTATTGCAATATGAAGAAGCTAAACCGGCCTCTGGTTCATGAATCTTCGCCAGGCTAACATGAAGGTTGTGGATCATCCTGCGCCGGTTCATCCTCCTCCTCTCCACCCAGTGGTTGGAAGTCAATGGTTGCCCAATCGATCCCAGTTAGGGCTTGGAATACAGCTTCATCACTTATAAGTGTGGAGGGTTCAACATCAGGGGCATAGGTATGCTTACGGATCGGCGGGATAAGATTTTGTGAATCATAAGTTGGTGCAGTAACCCATTCGTTGTTGGCATCATAAATCGACTGATAGTGTGAAAGATCAGTTTCTTCAGCCAATTTGCTAGCAAGTGGATGCATTTCCCTTGTTATGGCTCGGAGGTCGTCATTATCGAAGTCTGAACCGTCCTCCTTTATGCTTGGATAGCTGTTTCCAATATCGGCCGGATCAAGATCAGGTATCCATGCTTTGGCCTGGGTTAATGCAGTAAGGCCACCTACCCTGGCAGTCGATTTCTTCAATTCTTCAAACCGGGCAGGTAACATTGACAACCTTTCCAATGTCCCCTTGATTAAAGTTGGGGGCGTCTTGTTATGAAGGGCGATATAGATGATCCGTTGCGCGCCGGTATATAATTGCTCTATAAGAGTATAGGCAGCCTTCAATTTCTTCTGCATATCAAAGCCCAGATGGGTAATGCGAGTTCCTGCATCATTACGAACGTCGATAAACCAGCAGTTTATGGGATAGTACATGTTAAAAGCTTATAACAAGGGTACTTACCAAACACAGCATTGGTCATGGCATTTATTTGCCGCTTCAAGCCAGTCTGTTCTTCTACCACCGGATTAAGGGCTGCTTCTGCATCCTCAGCCCTCTTTTGCAGTGTGGATTTCTCTGTGTCTCAGTCTGCCCGTTCCTTCTTGAAGTTTTCCTTCAGTTTCTCCATGGCTGTTAAAGTACTGGTCAGCTCTTCTTTAGCCTTGGAAGTCTCTGATTGTTGGGACTTGATATTTTCTTGAAGGTCGGCGATTTGGGCCTCTCTCTTGCTAAGATCAGCCTGCAAGTAATGTTCTATTTATGAGTTTGCAGCATATATTTGAAGTCCCAAGCACATATCAAGTTCTGCACTTGGCACTTGGGGGCTAATGCCTAATTGCTTTTTATCGAAAAGTTTTTCTAAGTCCCAAGCACATATCAAGTTCTGTACTTGGCACTTGGGGGCTAATGCCTAATTGCTTTTTATCAAAAAGTTTTTCTAAGTCCCAAGCTCAAGATAGTATTATTCTTGGCACTTGGGGGCTAATGCATATTTGCTCAAGTTAACACTATGGATTTTCTTTTATCAATCAACTTGGTGGTCAATTGGTTTGCAGAAATATTCAACAAGAGTTTGCACCTTATAGGATAAAGTCCCAGTTCATCTTGAAAAGATAAACCGGCCCTTGGGAGCTATGCAGGCAAGGTTGAAATATTAAATAGTCCCGGTTTGTATGGATATGATAAACCGGCCCTTGGGGGCTACTGGAGTTGATATTATAAATTGGATATAAAGGAAGAATAGTTATGCAGAGTTAACAACATTTACCTCATATAGCTCCTTCATCATATTCACTAAGACGGCTTCATAGTCGCGGCTTGTGTACAGGCGGTTTAAAAACCTAGAATGAATGTCTTGGGCGTTGAGGTGGGCATAGCTTGACAAATCTGTTTTCCACTTGCCCTTGCCCATAGCAGAAAGTTCTTCCTTGGCACCATGCTTTGATAAAGCAATAGGATTGCCAGGGGTGGTGTGGCCGATGTCGGTAATCATAATATCATCCGTGTTGTCATCAACAGCTTTGAGTGGGATTGGCGGTTTATCAGCAGCTCTGACTGGGCTTGTGAGTTTATCAACATGGCCTTCTTTAGGATCAACTTCCATTTGTTCAACTGTTAAGTCATGATCTTGCGGTGGCGGATCATTGAGAATAGCGTCAGCATTTGTGTCCTCCAGTTCTGGAGTTTTCTTCGGTTCAATAGCTATATTATCATCAACCAGTTTATTCAATTTGGCCTTTTTGCTGGGTCTGGCGTTGGCTCTGAAAGGAATAAACATAAAGGTTAGTATGATAAGCAAGCACAAGGTATAAAGGGTTAATTTAATATACTTACCCAGGAACAGTTTTTAGATGTGGAAGCTGTGTCCCTGTTGACTCACCAGAAGAGGAATGAGATGTTCCTTGATAGTTTGAGTCAGATGGATTAAGAGGTTGTCGGAAATAACCTGCCTTGGGATAAGATGTGTTAGGAATAGGTGAAACCTCTGGGTGGCATTTACAAACTGGCGTGTTCGGTAAACCGGATGAAGTGACCACCTGGCTACTATGTCGGGTTGTGCGGCGAGCTTCGTGTTGCTGCTTCTTGAAAAGAAAGTTGGGATCCAAGTGAGCTAGGGGGTGAGAAAATCTTACTTTCCGGTTTGCTTGACGGGTTTTCTGTGTTGGCAGAGGATCTGAACCGGAGGAAAGAATAATTACCTCTACATCATCAGCATGGCTAGCTTCAGCGTCATCCTGATAATAGTCATTGTCAATGAGGTGTATGAAAAATGAGCCAAGAGAATCAAGTTCTACCTCTGATTCCGGGTTATCAAGTTCATCATCAATGTTTAAATTAGTGGACTCGGCGGTTTTCTTCTTGGCAGGTTTTTTGGTAACCTTAGTCTTGGGGCAAGGCGTCTTGGCCGGTTTGTCCTGTGGTTTCTTCTTCCAGAACGGATCATCGCCCTGTCAAAGATTGACAAAATTACAAGGGAATATTTAGAAGGACCGGATTAAAACAAGAGTTATATAATTCTTCAACTGGCGGTTTATTGGAAGTGTAGAAGGGACTAAGGCCTTTTTTTGCTGCAGACAGCCACCGGTTCATCCAGTATCTTCTTGACAGCTTCAGTAATTTCAGCTTCCGTTAGCTGAATATCAATATGCCGTTGAGGATCTTTCAAGTCCCCTGTGTACTCGCACATTAAACCGGGGCAAAGGCTTAAAGGCAGAATGCTCCAGGATATCCAGCAACGAACAAAGTCAATGCCTATTAAACCATTCGCAACGAAGGCTCGAAGCTTTGAAAGCTGTGGTGCATTCTTGGCTCGTTCCTTGGCACTAAGTCGTTGGGGAAATGGATGTGCATTGGTAAGCCGGTGAGCACGATAACCCGGCAGAGGATTCTCGTCAGCTGGAGACGTATCTCGGCAATAGAACCAAGTCTGATTCCAGTCTTTGGGGTGAATATGATGTTTGGCATGAGGGAAGCTAACATCTTTCCTTTTCTGAACTGAAACCCCGCAAAGTTCAGTATTGGGCCCATCTGTAAATTCAGTCTGGTAGTTTAAATAGGAGAAGTCTCAGAACGGTTCAACGGTGGGTTCTTCTTGCAGATAAGCCTCGCAAAACACTTGAAAATTACAAATATTGGACACAGAATTAGGTCCAATATCTTGAGGGCGGAGTTGGAAGCTAGCAAGCACGTCATGGAAACTTTTTGATCCGGGAGGGCTAAACCCTCGACCCTGATGATCAACGAACACAATCACTTCTCCATCCTTGGGTTCAGGAGGATTTTCTAGACCAGGGCCTCTCCAGTGGATAAATTCCTTTTTTGCTAAAGCGCTGGTGGCGACGCACCCGTTCAGTTGTTCTTCAGTAACCCGGGAAGGAACCCAGTTGCAAGCATAAAAAGACTTGGCCATTTGCTCAACAACCTGAAGGAAGGTTTGTGCCGGTTTAAGATTCATGATTGGCAAGCATAAAGTGTTACAGGTTAAGAGACATAAATTGTTAAAGCATGCAAGATTGTTAAACCGGAGGTTGATGTTATCAGAATTATAATGGCAAGCGACTGGCGGTTTATGAAGGGACTAATGGTACCTGGCAGGTTATCATTTTCTAAAAGTTAGACCGCCTACGTTAGTATTGAAGGTACAGATCTAAAATAACTAAGTGATGGAAAACTGGTTTCGCAAATTGGTATTACAAATATGGATCTATCGCGCGTCAGAAAGTGGAAAAATATTCAGAGATAAATATTCTGGTACTTGAACAGTTGAAGGATTCAGATGGGATTTTCTACTTAAATGAGATCCACTAATGGAAAGAAGGGCTACGGGTATTGCTGTACGGGATAAAAGTCAAGGTTTGAGTCAAGAGCTATTGTGCAGCAATGAACACCGAAACCCTAATAGCAGATCTATGGCGGAAAGACAGAAGACTTACTGATGCTAAACAAACAGCAGAGTGGCGCCGCGATTCTCTGGTACGATCAGGGTGATGCAGCGGGCGGAGTTGAGGTCGAGGACAAAGACTTGGCAGTGGCGGCTGAGTTTGACCGCTAGGTCGATGCGAGGAAGAAGATGAAGTGAAGAGGCACGAGGGGGAAAAGTAAAAATGTCCCCTGGTCCTATTTATAAGGTGAATGGATAAGTGGCAGGCGCGGGAATCGAGGAGGTCGAAAAACGGATCTGTAGATATGCAGACGCCTCGATTTTCGGAGATTCATTAAGGGATAAGTATTAAAAGATTTGGGTTCTATATAAAATTAATGGCAGATGACGTCATGGCGGATTATCATGATCTCGGAAGATGACATCACGGCGAGTTACAAGATTTTCATGAAGGTGTTGAAAAAGGAATTCTCCTAAGTACTGAAGATTGACATGAACAATTTCAAATCAACCTGGGGCCTAATGTTGGGGATATAACTACTAAGCATAAACCGCCCAGGAGGGGCCGGGTTATACTCATTCATATTGAAGCCCACGAAGACAAGGAATATGGCGCTTTACAGAAGAGATCTAAAACGAAGGCCCAAGGCCCAAAGGTGGATTAGGGCCCGTAAGTATAAACCGCCATATGATGTATAACTTGTGTTGTAAGATAGGAAAGGGTAGAAACCGAGCCGGACACGTTTATGAGCCGGCCGGGATTCTATAAACCGCCGGGCGTCAACATGTGTATATAAAGGGACGACCCGATGACGGTTTAGGGACAAGAAAAAACAGATCGAGATCTAGGCAAAGCGCATTCGCTCCCTGGTCATCGAGACCCTAGAAATTCCACCTCAACTGGACTAGGCTTTTACCTTCACCGCAAGGGGCCGAACCAGTATAAACTCCTTGCGTCCCTTGTCCCGCTTTAACACCTTTAAGCTAACTATGCTGCGATGGCTCCACGACTAAGTCCTCACACTAGGACATCTGCCGTGACAAAACCACGACACCTCCCGATGAACAAGACCCTCGTTTCGACCATAGCGCTCCAACACAAGTCTGTTTCCTCTGTTTTGCGGTACGCCACACCCCTCCAGATCAGCAGGACCCCGTTTCCACCGTAGGAGGTCAGTTTCCTCCTTTTTGCGGTACGCCAGACCCCTCTCGATGAACAGGATCCCGTTTCGACCGTGGCCGATCAAACACAAGGCCGTTTCATTCGTTCTGCGGTATGCCAGGCCTCATTTCCATCGGCTGTTCCGTCCAAGCCAGTTGGCTCCCGATGAACATCACGTGTTCCGTTGCCTCCCGATGAACATGATGCATTCCATTGCCTCCCCATGAACACGACGACGATGCAGTTCCGACCCAGCCATGTACACGAGCCCTGGCCGTACGTATGCGCGAGTAGGCATTCGAGACCCCGCCCGTATATATGTACGTGGCCGTATTTACTTTCTTGCACCCTGGCCACTGTACGTACGTGTACATGCTACGTGTGCGCCTCTACTACGACACGTGCCGTTCCTTACACGGGCACGGTTCATCGCTGCTGCCTGCAGACAGACCGATCGTATGTACGTACATGTTCGTGACCAGAATGACAACACTATGTACGCTTCGACCAGGTGGGTCCCGACTATCAGACACTTCCTTGCGTGTGAAGATGTTGCTGGTGGGTCCCAGCAGTCAGGGGGCGAATCATTTTTTTTTGCCCGTAATATGGACGCACTTCCTTACGTGCGAAGATGAAGCTGCTGGGTCCAAGCTGTCAGGGGGGAAACGTTTTTTTCGCGAAATACGGTGGCCCATCCGGAGGGTCCCTGCTGTCAGGTGGAGGAATCATTATTTTGCGCGTAATAAGGAGGGACTTCCTTGCTGTGGCCATGGACCCAGCTGTCAGCCTCTCCACGTACAGTACTCTTCCGATGGAAGTCATTCGTTGACCACATTGACCACGCCGCGCTGAGAGCACCAGGGCGGTGGACGACGACGAGGCCTAGGAAGGATACGACGCGGAGCCGGGGAAGACGCGTTAGTGGATGCCGACGTGGAGAGGAGTACGAGGGTTCACTGGTTCGGCTGCGGTGTGAGGCTGCCGACGCCGCATAATAACAAGGGGTGTGGGTGAGTAGAGGGATGGCCTGGCCAGCGGTGGGAGTAGTAGGGGCGGTTAGGCGTCCGCGGCATCATAGCCGTCCACGGGAGGCAGGACCAGGCGGCACGACCGATGCTGCTTTGGGCAGCTGGAGCAAGAAGACCAGAGGTTGAAGAAGCACTACGGCCGTTGGATGGACATCGTATGGTCACTAAAGCTAGAATCGTTCATATTAACTAAGTTTACAAAGCCCTCCGTCCCCGTCAACTTAGTAGGCCCACATGTCAGCCTCCCACTATGATGGGTCCCAGCTAGCAAGGGGAGTATTCATTTTTTTGTGCGTAATAAGGCTAGCCATAGTGGGAGTAACTTAGCTAGTAACATAACGCATCTCAAGACAAATGTGCTTATGTGGCAAAGAGTTAATGAGGAGAGAGGTGTTTGTGGTAACATAGTATGTTACTGTAACATAATGCACCCCAATGCAAAATGTGTCTACAACCTAATAAATGAATGCTTGCATGACACTAAACTTATGTTACTACCCACTATGAAGGTTGTAACATAGACTAGTAACATATGCATGTTACTACTCTAAGTTACTTCCCACTATGACTAGCCTAAGGAGGCACTTCCTTGCGTCCGAAGATATAGCTGGGGGTCCGACCTGTCAGCGGGGGGAACGTTTTTTCGCGAAATACGGAGGCCCTTCCGGTGGGTCCCAGATGTCAGGTGCAGGAATCATTATTTTGTGTGTAACAAGGAGGCATTTCCTTGTGTGCGGCCGTAGACCCAGATGTTAGCCTCTCCACGTATAGTCCACGTCCGGTGGATGTCGTTCGTTGACCATGTTGACCACGGCGCACCGAGAGCACCAGGGCGGTGGACGACGGCGAGGCCTAGGAAGGGAACGACACGGAGCCGGGGAAGACTCGGCAGTGGTTGCCCACGCGGTGGGAGTACGAGGGTTTACTGGTCCGGCTACCATCGCCGGAAAATAACAGGAGGTGTGGGTGTGTAGAGGAATGGCCTGGCCAGCAATGGATTAGGGTAGGGCAGTGCGGCCTGTGCGGCAGCACAGCCGGCCACGGGAGGCGGGAGCAGGCAGTCCCACCGGCGCTGGTTTGGACGGCTCGAGCAAGAAGATCAGATATTGAAGAAGTAGCACGGCCGTTGGATTAACATCCAACGGTCACTACTGCTAGAATCGTTTGTGGACTAAGTTGACAAAGCCTTTGGTACACGTCAACCTAGTAGACTCACAAGTCAGCCTCCAAATCCGTCCCAAACAAGATACAGCCCAAAATTTCTAGCCAGATTCGAATTAATTTAAAAACTAAACATACCTTAATTTAAATCCAATGAAATTTTACCCGCACAAAATTAATGAAATTTAAAATATCAAAATCCGAAAGAAAAAAGTATTTTGGAACTAATTGCCTGTTTGCTGTATTTTTTTCATTTTACAGCCCATTTCTTATTACTTATAGTCCATTTTCTCGGCAAAATGCATCCCTCCTCGTCTTGAAAGATTTTCGGCCCAGCAGGGCGTAGAAAAGCAAGTAAGCCTACGTCGGTTATTCTGCAAAAAACCAAATAGCTGGGCTAGCCATTTTCAGAAAGGAAAAAAACAAACTGGGCTAGTCATGTGCTAGATGGACCATAGCTCCCGAACAAGTTGATACCCTTCTCCGTCCCGAAAAAACAAAATTATTGCTCGCGCTGCTGGGTCCCTACTGTCATCGTCACCATGTACAGTCATCTCCTTATTCCTCTCGGTTGTTGACCATGTTGACAACACCGGAGGGCGGCGCCGCGGCAAGCGAACCAAGGCAAAGGACAATGGTGAGGCCTCGGACGGGAACGAACAGGAGCTGGGGAAGATGCGCAGAGTTTTATGGTGCGATGTGGCCACGATGCATGCACGGCAGCACAGCCAGCCATGGGAGGCGGGAGCAAGCGGTCCCGCCGGTGCTGGTTTGGCTTTGGAAGCTGGAGGAAGAAGAGGCTGAAGAAACACGACAGACGTTGAATGTCAATCCTGTCAGCGTTCTGGGAACGGGGGTCCCCAGACTTGCCTGCCTGCGGCCTGCGGCGTGGCTCAAGTGGGGGCCCAGCGCGGCCCATCTTCATCAGCGCAAACTCAAGACCCTCGCGAGGGGCCAAGACTCACGGGGCGGACGAAAGGAAGCCTCCCTAAGGGCAGCCTCAACAGGCGGGCTCGCGAGGAGGCGGAGAGATCAAGGCAGGGGCACCTCGCGAGGAGCCTGTGACACAAGGCATGACGATCGAGACCAGGCGGGCGCCGGCCTGCGCAGTGTCCTTGTTTCCCCTTCGGTGCAAAGGGGGCAAGCACAAGCCAAGGCATCAGGCAAAGGTTACCATTCCGGTGCAACGAGACCAAGACCAGCAGAGCGGCAGGACGAAGGTCACCGTGAAGCCTAAGACGGCGTCATCACCAGTGCTTTTGGCAGCCGAAGACTACCTTTGGTCAGGATAACTTGTACTAGATGTTCCCCTTCAAAATGGCCAATTATTGGCGCCCTTCCCGCTCATTATTTGGGGAGAAGCCCAGGGCCTCTATAAATAGAGCTAGCCACCACAGAGTAGGGAGGACGGAACCGGATCAGATAGAAGAGTGATAGAGAAAGAGAGAGGCGATCGAACTCACTCAACAGTTCATCGCATCAGCTCAAGAACACCTCTCGCGAGGCCGTTCTTCCCCTGTACTATTCATCATCAGCCCCTGAGGCAATCCACCACACCACACACTGGAGTTGGGTATTACACCACAACGGTGGCCCGAACCAGTATAAACCTCATGTCCCTTGTGTTGTTCATCGTTTCCAGCTTAGATCACATGTGGAGATCGGACGTAGATCGGTAGGGGAAAGATCTCCGCGCGCACCCTAGAGTTCGAATCTTAAGGGTATGCCAGAACCCGAAATCCGACATTTGGCGTGCCAGGTAGGGGTGCGCCGGAATCTTTCTTCCGCTGTTCGCGTGTGATCTTCTGTCGTGTCCATGGCTGACGCTCGTCGGGCTCGCGCCGAGCGCCGGGCTGCTCTTGCCACCCGCGTCGCCCAGACGGCGCCCGTTGGCGGACGCCCCCGTCGTTCCCCGTCACCTGCCGCCAACGCCGCCACCGGCCCGGTGTGGAACGAGCAGCAGGCCTTGTCCCAGCATCCTTTGGTGCGGCGGGATGGACGCACCACCACCCCGTCGCTGACTCCACCTGGTTCGTCGTCCCATGCCTGTCGCGCCCCCACGGACGCGCACACCGCGCTTCTCCTGGCAAGAGAGCTCCTGCACTACCGCCCCGTCAACGACCTCTACGAGGACTGGCTCGCCCGCATCACCGAGCTCGTCAGTGCCGCAGGGGGCTCCCCCTTGCCGTCCCTCTCGCTGCCTCGCCCTCCATTCCGCGCAGGGGGCTAGGATCAGGAGGCGCCTCCACCGCCTCCTCCCCAATAAGGCACCCTGGCTCCAAGGCGAGCAGCCCAGGGCGGGACCCTCCGCGTCCGGCACCAGCGCATCAAGAAGGGAGCTGCCAGGAGATCCCTCGTCCCCAAGAAGGTGCTCGCGCGCTCCCAGCGCCGGCGCGCCAAGATCGCCTCCCTGCGCCTCCACGCCAAGACCCCGTGCTGCTCCAAGCGGCGGCGCGTGGTAATCCCCAGGAGCAGGCCCAGCACCAGCCAAGGGCGCCGGTGGCCACAGCAGGCTGCCGCGCCTTCACCCCCGAGCTACGCGGTGTCACATGGCCAAGCAAGTTCAAGCCTGACCTGCCCCCTCGCTACGATTGCAAGGCGGACCCCGCGGAATTCCTACAGCTCTACGAGCTGGGCATCGAAGCCGCCAATGGAGACGAAAAGGTCATGGCGAACTGGTTTCCCATGGCGCTCAAGGACGGTGCCCGCACCTGGCTCCTGAACTTGGCTCCTAGCATGATCTCCTCCTAGGGCGAGATGCGCACCCGCTTCATCGCCAACTTCCAGGGCACTCGCGACCGGACCCCGGCCGCGAGCGACCTGCGCCGCATCAAGCAACAGCCAGGGGAAACCCTGCAGAAGTACATCCAGTGCTTCAACAACGCCCGCCTCAAGATCCCAGGGTGACTGAGGAAGCCATCATCTCGGCTTTCTCCGATGGCGTGCGCGACATCAATATGAAGGAGGAGCTAGCGATCCATGAAGACCTGTGAACATCACTGGAGCTGTTAAGGGCGCCTCTCCCTCCTCGAGCTCCCTGCTGCCGACCCAGAAGAGAAAAAGCTCAAGGCCAAGGACGTGAAGCGCAAGGGGGCTGCCGTGCTTGCGGCGGAACCAGACACCAAGCGAGGCAGGGATCAGCCTGAGTCATCCAAGGGTAGCCGATATTACGTGTACCACGACCTCCACACCCTCAACACCAACGAATGTCAAGAGCTCAGGGCCGTGCGAGATGGGCGAGTCGGCCGACGCCCCGAGCGCAACGACAGGGGCTATGGCCGAGGAAGAGGTGGCGGACGATGGGAAGACCATGGCCCTCGCCAAGGGTGGCGTGACCGACCTCGCGAGGATCGCTGGCAGGACCAGCCTCGCAAGGGAGGCTGGAGGGATCAGCCTTGTGAGGATCGCCCACACAGCAACGCAGGCCTTCCTCCTCTGCCGCCACCGCCAAGGAGGAACGAAGACCAACATCAAGACGAGGGGGCTGGGGGCTTCCAAGAGCCACGCGCAATCGCTTGCATCTTGGGTGGCACCCACGCCCCAGCCTCACAGTGCATCTTCAAGCAGTTTGCTCGCGAGGTGAATGCAGTCCTCCCCAAGCTTGAGGCCACGCGCCCTCTCAGGTGGTCTACGTGCGCTATCACGTTCAACTTAGCGGATCAGCTCAAGTGTGCGGCAACGGCCGGAGTCCTCCCGATGCTTTACTCCCCAGTCATCAGCAATGTGCAGGTCACCAGGACCCTCATTGATGGCGGAGCGGGACTCAACGTCCTGTCCGTCGAGACGTTCGACAATCTCCAAGTGTCGTACGATCAGCTTCAGCCAACCAAGCCTTTCTCAAGAGTCACTAATGGTTCCACTGTTCCAATAGGGCAGGTTCGCCTTCCAGTCACCTTCGGGCAGCGCAACAGCTACCGCACCGAGCTCATCGACTTTGACGTCGCCCACATTCGCCTGCCATACAATGCCATCCTCGGGTACCCAGCCCTAGCCAAGTTCATGGCAGTGACTCACCATGGTTACAATGTCCTCAAGATGCTGGGAAGCGGTGGAGTCATCACTGTACCCTGTGAAGAAAGGGACGCAGTGTGTTCGCTTGAGCGTGCGTTCCAAGCCGCAGCAATCGAAGACCCAGATCACAGGAGCAAGAGACTTCCCGAGGCGACCCTCAAGAAGAAGAAGGCTTCGTCTGGCCCAAGCCACAAGGAGGCAGGCGCCTCCGGAGGTGTTGCATCACGGTTTGCGCCCGATCAGGGAGCGCCACCCTCTCTCGCATAGGAAGGCGCGCCCGGCGCCCTCCTCAGGCAGGGCTCGGGGGCTCTCTCTTGGAGAGCCACTGACTTTGCCAAGGTCAAGAGGGAGGCGCTCGGGCACCACTTGGAGGGGTGCTTCCAGGCACGTTTTCCTTAGGAAGCACTACAAAAAAATACACTTCTGTGATGATACATGTTTGTCACAGTAGGTCGCTTTTTTTGTCATGCATGTACATCCATGACAAATTTATGACAGAATCAAGATAGTCATACCTGTGCTGTCATAGAAGTGTTCCATGACATTACCAAAATTATCATGACGGAAGTGTCCACTTCCATGACGATAAATCACGCGTCACAGAAGTGCTTTCGTCAAGGGTGACCGACACGTGGCATCCACCGTAACGGAACACCGTTAAGCTATCAGGTCAGGTTTTGGATCCGATAACCCGTTAACAGCCCCGACCAATGAGAAATTTCCACGTGTAAAATTCTTATTGGCCGGACGAAACACGTGTCAGCTCGTCAGTGGGTCAGATAGGCGCCTATGATACGTCGACACGTGGCGCGGCCCAACAAAGGCCTATTCCTGTGAAAAGGCCGGCCCATTTGACTTGGCGAAAAGGTGGCTGGCCGGCCCATGGAAAGCCTGTTAACGGCCTGTTCGCATATAGCCCATTTACAGCCCGTTACGCCCTATCCGAATTGGGCCCAGTAGCGTCATCTGGGCCCTCCAATATGATTCCAGCCCGTTTTCACTTTTGGCCCATGTATAGCCCATGACGTCTTTCGGCCCATATGAGGCCCTTTGTAACTCTTGGCCCATTAGCGGTCCGTGCTGAAACTGGCCCGGAATGAACAGTGTATTACTTTACACCCATTAACGGCCCATGGTGAAATTGACCCGTAATGAACAGTGTTTCACTTTATACCCATTAACGGCCCATTATTCTGTTGGGCCGTTTCCAGCCCAAGTTAACTTTCAGCCTTCCGAGGGCCCATTTATTCTTGGGCTCATTTGCAGCATTCGGTTACTTACGGCCCGTTACTGTCATTTTCTGCTTGTGGGCTGTCGGTGTCAAAACCGGCGGATCTCGGTAGGGGGTCCCGAATTGTGCGTCTAGGCCGGATGTAACAGGAGACAAGGGACACGAAGTTTTACCCAGGTTCGGGCCCTCTTGATGGAGGTAAAACCCTATGTCCTGCTTGATTAATATTGATGATATGGGTAGTACAAGAGTAGATCTACCACGAGATCAAGGAGGCTAAACCCTAGAAGCTAGCCTATGGTATGATTGTTGTATGATGAAGTTGTCCTACGGACTAAAACCCTCCGGTTTATATAGACACCGGAGAGGGTTAGGGTTACACAAAGTCGGTTACAATGGTAGGAGATCTTGAATATCCGCATCGCCAAGCTTGCCTTCCACGCCAAGGAAGGTCCCATCCGGACACGGGACAAAGTCTTCAATCTTGTATCTTCATAGTCCTAGAGTCCGGCTGAAGGTATAGTCCAGCTACCCGAACACCCCCTAATCCAGGACTCCCTCAGTAGCCCTTGAACCAGGCTTCAACGACGACGAGTCCGGCGCGCAGATTGTCTTTAGCATTGCAAGGCGGGTTCCTCCTCCAAATCCTTCACAAAAGTTTGTAAACACCAAGAGTAGTGTCCGGCTCTGCAAAACAAGTTTTCACATATTGCCATAGAGAGAATAATATTAACACAAATATAATCTGCTGACGTATTCCGCAGCGTGACATCACACTACGGCCAAGTCTTTTACTCGAATCGTTTTTACTTCCACACCTCAGCGTGTTTTGCGAGGCGGTTTCCTTGGCACGTCTTGTCAAAGCAGAGATCATGTCCCCCATTTATGGGATTCTCATCAATACGGACATGGGTAACCCAACCGCGCCATTTATCACGGCGCTTGGGAGGCAAGCGAGTTTTACTAGGCTGGTGGGGACGCATAGCCGCATCCGCCCATATAAGGGGATAAGGATCCACCTTTTTACCTACACCTTCTTCCTCCTTTGCCTATCCATCTTCCGCGCACTCGAGCTCCAGCGCCCAAGCCTGCACTTCCCACCTCAACCTTCTCCAGCAATGTCCGGAGCGGGAGGCAAGTGGATGGTCTCCTCCATCACGGAGGGCCATGTCAAAAAGCTAAGGAAGGCCGGATACTTGTCCAAAGATATCGCGCACCGGCTTCCTGAGGAGGGGCAGCTCCTCCCCACCCCAAGGCCCCATGAGAGGATAGTATTCCTTCCCCACTTCCTCCGCGGAATGGGTTTTCCACTCCACCCATTCGTCCAGGGGCTCATGTTCTACTACGGCCTAGATTTCCATGATCTGGCCCCGAACTTCGTCCTCAACATCTCGGCGTTTATCGTCGTGTGCGAGGCTTTCCTCTGCATCCACCCCCATTTTGGCCTCTGGCTCAAGACCTTCAATGTCAAGCCCAAGGTGGTGCGCGGCACCCAGGCGGAGTGCGGAGGCGCCATGGCGGGCAAGATGGCCAACGTCCTATGGCTCGAGGGCTCCTTCGTGGAGACCCTGAAGGGGTGGCAATCCGGGTGGTTTTATATCACCGAGCCACGCGATCCGAAATGGATCGCGGCCCCTGAGTTTGACTCTATGCGGGATCCCCCACGCAGCTCATGTCCTGGAAAGAGACGGGCCTATCATGGGGTGACGAAAGAGAGGTGACCAGACTGCAGACATGCATCCAGTCCCTAGTGAACAAGCAGCTCAAGCTTGTTAATGTAGTCCAGGTTATGCTCGTCCGCCGGATCCTCCCGTGTCAACAACGGGACTTTAATCTGTGGGGGTTCGACCCGGCGCAGCACCAAACCCTTAGCAGCCTCTTCGACACGACGTATGAAGACATCTGGAGGGTGCTAACCAAAGGCGCCGAGGCTCCCGCATCCGCTTCCGAAGATCGTGGATATAGCTCGCAGCGTCACACTAGCGAGGTAAGCTATTTTCACCTTTTACAGGATGTTAGTTTTTTCATAGTTTGACTCTATGCGGGATCTAAACTCCCTCACCTTTGACAGGCTTGGCAGGCGAAGTCTGGACCGATTAACTGTCCGACTCCCTTGCCCGAAGACCCAGCCCCTGCTCACTTAGCGAAGCTGCTGGCTCCGGCACCTTATGTGGTGCCGAAGAAGAAGGCCAAGAAGATGAAGGCCATGGGGACTCGAAAGAGTGCCCGGCATATGGTGGTGTCGGACTCATCATCCGAGGAATCCGAGACGCACTCCTCCTGTGAAGACAAGGAGGAGGAAGAAGAAACCTCTCCCCCTCCAGCGGGGGGAGGAAAGAAGAGGAAGGCCGCCCCAACGGGGGAGGCCGAAGGGTCCAAGAAAAGGAAGACCCCTCCGCCGGATTATTCCCCCGACGCCAACATGGACGAAGAGGAGTGGCCGGACAGGGCCAAGCGTCCGGCGGAGTCGTGAGTATTCAGATACCAGAGTAACTCATGATATTCCTTTGTTGCACAGCTTTCCCTAATGTCGACTATAATCATGCAGCCCGCCCAAGGACGGGCTCGACGAGTCGTCGAGTGGTTCCCTAGATTCATCGGACGTGAATTCAGTTCCGCCCGCTGCCTCCCCCTGCACCGCGGACGACGCCGAAGTGGCGTCGCAACAAGTTCCACGCCAAGAGGAGGTGGTCCTGGAGGAGCCACAAGGCGACCTCCCGGACTCCGGGAGTAAAGGGGACAAAACCCCCCAGGGCTCCAAGTCCGGCTTTAAGCCGGACACCGCGTCAGAATTGTCAACAGTTCCGGACCGCGGTAGGCCACCTCCTTCTAAGAGGAGCAAGCCTACTGATCCGGCAGCCTCCGTCCAACCGGAGGCGCCGGACAATTTACTGGAGGTGCTTAAGGGTGCCTCCATCGACGAGGAGCACCGTACTATCATGAGTACGGTGGTCCAGACGGTCCAGTCTGCCAAAAGCGGACTGACTGAAGCTTGTGCTAGCCTTCTAGCAGGCTTCGAGGTAAGTAAAAATATATAAAGATATTACCGCATAGACAGTAGCCCCTGATGCTCTGTTTGGCGTTCGGAAAGAAAAGCCGAATAGAGGATCTATCAATTTTCGCAGGAGTCTAAAAAAAGAGTCAATATGCGTATGCAGGCTTCGCTGCTAGCCACCGCCGCACTGACTGCGGAGGTGGGTGCCCTGAAGTAGGGCCTCGAGCGGATCAAGCAAGAGCTCGGCCTTGCCAAGCGGCAGCTCGAGGAGAAAGAAGGTAAGAGAAACCTTATAGAAAAATATATAAAAAATATGCAATTTCAAAAAATGACAGGATTGTAATGCTTATTGTTGGGTCCACGACTGAGGTGGCGACCCTCAAGCAGGCACTGTCCGAGGCCGAAAAGAAAGCGGCCACGGAGCGCACCGAGCGAGAGAAATTTGAGGCCCAGGTCGGCGAGGTGCAGCAAGAGCTTCAGGCTCTCATGAAAAAACATGAGAGTTTGGAGCTTGACTCGAAGACCCAAGCGTCCGAGCTTGCTGCGGCCCTTGAAACTGCCAAGTCTGCCAAGGCCGAAGCCCAGAAGGCCCTCCAGGAATTGGATGCAGTGAAAAAGATAGCGGCGGGTAAGGCATTCTTTATGCAAGGCGGACATATAAAAGTAAACTACTTGTTACTTACCCGAATCCAGAGTTCTCTAGGGGCATTCGCAGATCTTCCCCGCAGCGTATCTGATGCCGTCGTATTCTACCGAGCCGAAGAGGGCAGCTCGACGGAGAAGGTGTTCTGGTCTCAGTATGCTGAGGCCGGATACCCTGTGCCCCTGAGCGACCAGCTAAAGCAGCTAGTCGAGCTCCACAAGGTGGCCGAACAGGCTATGAAGGGCTTCATAGTCCGGCTGTGGCCTGGGGTGGCCCTGCCAGGGAGCTACTTCGGACTGGTGCAGCGGTTGGTGGAGGCATGTCCAAGGCTTGAGGTCATCAAGCGCTCCGTCTGCATCGAAGGGGCCCGTAGGGCCCTTGCCCGTGCAAAGGTGCACTGGGGTAAGCTGGACGGTGAGAAGCTTATGAGGGACGGGTCACCGCTGGGGAAGGAGCATCGCAAGCCCGAGAACTATTACGAGGATGTTCTGGCGGGTGCCCGACTTATGGAGGATGAATGTACCAAGGATGTAATTTTTGAATGAACTCACTCATGTTATCCTGTGCGCTGAAAACTTGTTCATATGCGCTAAGCAATGCTTGTTGAATTTAAAATATTACTTTCTGTGCGGCCGTTTATCAAAAAGTTGAGAGATGGCCAGTCGTCGGCTTCTGCCCCCATGCCACTAGTGCTGGGGTGTTCAGGATAAACCTGAGCGCTCTTTTTCCCATGTTTGGGTCCTTCGAGGGAGGCGCTCAGCACAACGAACAAGGCAATCGGACTATAATGCTTGAACACTCTCACTTAGCCATAGAACTCTATAATTTTAAATTTCGGCGAAGCCCCTAGTATTCGGAAGACCGAGTTCGGGGCGCTATCCATGCCTTGGGCGGACAAAGCCGGCTCCTCGCTCGAAGCAGCATAAGTATTTAGGGACTCGAAAAACCTCTCGAACAGCGACCGGTCTCTCGCCTCATCATGACAGTCAGTTTTAGCTTTCTCTACTAAGGTGCTCAGCCCAGCTCAACTGGGGCACAATCGCAGTAGTTCTCCTAGTGCTACCTTAGCCGATATAGCAGAATGTAAGGCACCAAAACATAGGAGCCGGGCAAACCCAACTATTGACCCAAATCATGATTCGGAGCCGATGCATATAGTGCTATAAGTTCGGGGTGCCGCACTTGTGAAAGTGTTCGGTCTTCTCACACCATATTAAGGGGTACTGAAGCCCCTGGCGTATTCGACGTACCACAATGTACGGGTGCAACATGTCATTAATAAACATATATATGAAAAGAGGATAATGCAAAAAATAGACAAAAAGCTATGCATTGTTTATAGAAAGGCTGCTATCAAAGCAGAACGATACAAATAGTGCGATAAGTAAAAGAGATTGGACTATTTAACATGTCCTGGCCAGGGGCAGGCCGTGGAATTGTATTCAAAACAGGTATAGTGCTCGTAATAGAGACCACCTGGGAGTTCCATAATGCAGCATGGCTTGTCTGCTTTCCTGGATCTTGCATCGTTTGTGCGGTAGTTGAATTGCTTCATCGTCCGTATCCCAACCTTCGGATCTCTGGTAGGGGGTCCCAGCCCCCAAATTCAGCCCGTTGTTACAGTCGCCCCGTTTGTGGACCGTTAGTCAGTTGGGCCAATTTCATAGCATCACCAAATACGGCCTATTAACGACCCATTATTGTCAGCCCATATAACGTCCGATTTCCATTAAAGGCCCGCCTACGGCCCATTAAAGGGAGTGCAAGACCCATAAATGAGCCGGCGGCCCATGGATCCTACGAGACGTACAAGGCCCATGGATCCTATGAAACATAGAAGGCCCATGGATCCTACGAGACGTAGAAGGCCCATGGATCCTACGGGACGTAGAAGGCCCATGGGTCCGACGGCCCGTGAAGGGCCATGGTCGGGCGAATTGGCCCCCGTTTGAACGATATAGCATATTCAAAGAATTATCCTACTCAATACTATCACCTCTAAAAAGCCTACACTATTACAACAAAGAGATCAAGGCATAGAAAGGTAGAATAATCCTACACTATACAGTAAAGAAATTACAGCCGATTCTACCCACTGGGCATTATGGTTCGGCATAGGTGATAATAAAGCATACACAAACAGCAAATTACATACACTGGGAAAATACAGCTCATACATCATGGACGCGCATCAACTTAACTCCATTTGAACTATAATCTCTTCAGAAAATAGGATTGGCCGGATTCAGATAGCACAAATTTCAGTCTGCAAAATCTCCAATTCCTTCATGGTTACCTTAGTGTCTTGTTTCATTTTTTTGACTCCTGCATCTAATACCTGCATGTCCAGTCTCAACTTGTTGACTATACGTTGACAATCATGTACACGTTGTCTTGCCGCCTCTTGTTGATGCTCGAGAACATCAGCACATTCCAATTCCATTCCATAATCATTTGGTAACGGCCATGCCGCACTGCTCGCAGATCTTTGTGTTGATGTCATTTCATCCTGAAATGTTTCTGTAAGTACACATGACTAGGCCAAAAATATAGTTACAACAGTGAAGCAAACAAGACACTATTTTGTACTACATGGCAAAACAGGACTAACAATAATGTTACATGTCACTTAAAAAAATGTTACACGTCATGAAGCATAAGCAGGTGATATTTTAAAAATTATAAAAAAGATAGTCTGTGCAGCCTGCATACAGATATCCCTCTTAGCTCACCAGAGGAGCATGATGTTGGGGCCCAATCGAAAACACAGACAAGTTACAAATTTAGACAGCACGTTGTGTATAAGTAAGCAAGCAGTTGGCCATTCTGTGCCTCAATTAAAGTCTTAGGGAGCATAATGAACAACAGAGGGTTTCATACAAACATACTACAGCAGGCAAAACTATGCAATCATTAGCGTAGTATAAACTAGATTGTGAGCCTCATGCAATAATAGTTCGTTAATAGACTTCAAAGCTTCAGGCACACTTCGGCAGAGTAATAGTGATACAAGTACCGAACATCAGGCATGATTATTTGGGCATCTCATTAACTGAGGACAAATAAAGCAATTGAAAAGAGAAAATTAACTATGCCTGAATCAAACAAGGAATTGAACTTTGAGTTGCATACAGTGACTTACCTTAGAAGGTTGAAGAGGCTCAGTGCAGCTCCTACTTCTCTTGCAAGGCTCCTATCTAACATCTTGTACATGGAAATCTGATGGGGAACGTGGTAATTTCAAAAAATTCCTACACACACGCAAGATCATGGTGATGCATAGCAACGAGAGGGGAGAGTGTGATCTACGTACCCTTGTAGATCGACAACGGAAGCATTGACACAATGTAGAGGAAGTAGTCGTACGTCTTCCCAATCCGACCGATCCAAGCACCGTTACTCCAGCACCACCGAGTTCTTAGCACACATACAGCTCGATGACGATCCCCGGGTTCCGATCCAGCAAAACGTCGGGGAAGAGATCCGTCAGCACGACGGCGTGGTGACGATCTTGATGTTCTACCGTCGCAGGGCTTCGCCTAAGCACCGCTGCAATATGACCGAGGTGGAATATGGTGGAGGGGGGCACCGCACACGGCTAAGGAACGATCACAATGATCAACTTGTGTGTCTATGGGGGGCCCCTTGCCTCAGTATATAAAGGATGGAGGAGGAGGAGGCCGGCCAAGGCTTGGTGCGGCCAGGATGTGGAGTCCTACTAGGACTCCAAGTCCTAGTAGGAGTCCACCAAGAGGGGAGGAAGGGAGAAGGAAGTGGAGGAGAAGGAAAGGTGGCCGGCCCCCTTTTCCCTAGTCCAATTCGGACCAGAGGGGAGGGGGCGCAGCAGCCCCTTGGCCCTTTCTCCTCTTCCCACTAAAGCCCATCAAGGCCCATTGCTTCTCCGGTAACTACCCGGTACTCCGAAAAATACCCGAATCACTCAGAACCTTTCCGATGTCCGAATATAGTCGTCCAATATATCGATCTTTACGTCTCGACCATTTCGAGACTCCTCGTCATGTCCCCGATCTCATCCGAGACTCTGAACTCCTTCGGTACATCAAAACTCATAAACTCATAATATAACTGTCATCGAAACCTTAAGCGTGCGGACCCTACGGTTCGAGAACAATGTAGACATGACCGAGACATGTCTCCGGTCAATAACCAATAGCGGAACTTGGATGCTCATATTGGCTCCTACATATTCTACGAAGATCTTTATCGGTCAGACCACATAACAACATACGTTGTTCCCTTTGTCATCGGTATGTTACTTGCCCGAGATTCGATCGTCGGTATCCAACACCTAGTTCAATCTCGTTACCGGCAAGTCTCTTTACTCGTTCCGTAATACATCATCCCGCAACTAACTCATTAGTTGCAATGCTTGCAAGGCTTAAGTGATGTGCATTACCGAGAGGGCCCAGAGATACCTCTCCGACATTCGGAGTGACAAATCCTAATCTCGAAATACGCCAACCCAACATGTACCTTTGGAGACACCTGTAGAGCTCCTTTATAATCACCCAGTTACGTTGTGACGTTTGGTAGCACACAAAGTGTTCCTCCGGCAAACGGGAGTTGCATAATCTCATAGTCATAGGAACATGTATAAGTCATGAAGTAAGCAATAGCAACATACTAAACGATCTGGTGCTAAGCTAATGGAATGGGTCATGTCAATCAGATCATTCATATAATGATGTGATCCCGTTAATCAAATAACAACTCTCTGTCCATGGTTAGGAAACATAACCATCTTTGATCAACGAGCTAGTCAAGTAGAGGCATACTAGTGACACTCTGTTTGTCTATGTATTCACACATGTATTATGTTTCCGGTTAATACAATTCTAGCATGAATAATAAACATTTATCATGAAATAAGGAAATAAATAATAACTTTATTATTGCCTCTAGGGCATATTTCCTTCAGTCTCCCACTTGCACTGGAGTCAATAATCTAGTTCATATTGCTATGTGATTAACACCAATAGTTCACATCTTTATGTGATTGGTTCACATCTCCATGTGACTAACACCCAAAGGGTTTACTAGATTCAATAATCTAGTTCACATCGCTATGTGATTAACACCCAAAGAGTACTAAGGTGTGATCATGTTTTGCCTGTGATAGAATCTTAGTCAACGGGTCTTTCACATTCAGATCCGTTATGTATTTTGCAATTTTCTATGTCTACAATGCTTTGCACGGAGCTACTCTAGCTAATTGCTCCCACTTTCAATATGCATCTAGATCGAGACTTAGAGTCATCCAGATCAGTGTCAAAATTTGCATCGACGTAACCCTTTACGGTGAACCTTTTTGTCACCTCCATAATCGAGAAACATATCCTTATTTCACTAAGGACAATTCTGACCGTTGTCCAGTGATCTACTCCTAGATCACTATTTTACTCCCTTGCCAAATCAGTGCAGGGTATACAATAGATCTGGTACACAGCATGACATACTTTATAGAACCTATGGCCAAGGCATAGGGAATGACTTTCATTCTCTTTCTATCTTCTGCCGTGGTCGGGCTTTGAGTCTTACTCAACTTCACACCTTGTAATACAGGCAAGAACTCTATCTTTGACTGCTCCATTTTGAACTATTTCAAAATCTTGTCAAGGTATGTACTCATTGAAAAAACTTATCAAGCGTCTTGATCTATCTCTATAGATCTTGAAGCTCAATATGTAAGCAGCTTCACCGAAGTCTTTCTTTGAAAAACTCCTTTCAAACATTCCTTTATGCTTTACAGAATAATTCTACATTATTTCCGATCAACAATATGTCATTCACATATACTTATCAGAAATAATGTAGTGCTCCCACTCACTTTCTCGTAAATACAGGCTTCACCACAAGTCTGTATAAAACTATATGCTTTGATCAACTCATCAAAGCGTATATTCCAACTCCGAGATGCTTGCACCAATCCACAGATGGATCGCTGGAGTTTGCACATTTCGTTAGCACTTTTCGGATTGACAAAACCTTCTGGTTGCATCATATACAACTCTTCTCTAATAAATCCATTCAGGAATGCAGTTTTGTTTATCCATTTGCCAGATTTCATAAAATGCGGCAATTACTTACATGATTCGGACAGACTCAAGCATAGATACGAGTGAGAAACTCTCATCGTAGTCAACACCTTGAAATTGTCAAAAACCTTTTGCGACAATTCTAGCTTTGTAGATAGTAACACTACTATCAGCGTTCGTCTTCCTCTTGAAGATCCATTTATTTTCTATGGCTTGCCGATCATCGGGCAAATCCATCAAAGTCCATACTTTGTTCTCATACATGGATCATATCTCAGATTTCACGGCCTCAAACCATTTCGCGGAATCTGGGCTCATCATCGCTTCCTCATAGTTCGCATGTTCGTCACGGTCTAGTAACATGACTTCCAGAACAAGATTACCGTACCACTCTGGTGCGGATCTCACTCTGGTTTACCTACGAGATTCAGTAGTAACTTGATCTGAAGTTACATGATCATCATCATTAGCTTCCTCACTAATTGGTGTAGTAGTCACAAGAACAGATTTCTGTGATGAACTACTTTCCAATAAGGGAGAAGGTACAATTACCTTATCAAGTTTTCTACTTTCCTCCCACTCACTTCTTTTGAGAGAAACTCCTTCTCTAGAAAGGATCCATTCTTAGCAACGAATGTCTTGCCTTCGGATCTATGATAGAAGGTGTATCCAACAGTCTCCTTTGGGTATCCTATGAAGACATATTTCTCCGAGTTGGGTTTGAGCTTATCAGGATAAAACTTTTTTCACATAAGCATCACAACCCAAAACTTTAAGAAACGACAACTTTGGTTTCTTGCCAAACCACAGTTCATAAGGCGTCGTCTCAACGGATTTAGATGGTGCCCTTTTAACGTGAATGCAGCTGTCTTTAATGCATAACCCCAAAACGATAGTGGTAGATCGGTAAGAGATATCATAGATTGCACTATATCCAATAAAGTACGGTTATGATGTTCGGACACACCATTATGCTGTGGTGTTCCATGTGGCATGAGTTTGTGAAACTATTCCACATTGTTTTAACTGAAGACCAAACCCGTAACTCAAATATTTGTCTCCACGATCAGATCGTAGAAACTTTATTTTCTTGTCACGATTATTTTCCACTTCACTCTGAAATTCTTTGAACTTTTCAAATGTTTCAGACTTATGTTTCATCAAGTAGATATACCCATATCTGCTCAAATCATCTGTGAAGTTCAGAAAATAATGATACCTATCGCGGGTCTCAATATTCATCGGACCACATACATCAGTATGTATGATTTCCAACAAATTTGTTGCTCGCTCCATTGTTCTGAAGAACAAAGTCTTAGTCATCTTGCCCATGAGGCATGGTTCGCAAGCATCAACTGATTCATAATCAAGTGATTCAAAAAGCCCATCAGCATGGAGTTTCTTCATGCGCTTTACACCAATATGACCTAAACAGCAGTGCCACAAATAAGTTGCACTATCATTATTAACTTTGCATCTTTTGGTTTCAATGTTATGATTATGTGTATTACTACGATCGAGATCCAACGAACTATTTTCATTGGGTGTGTAACCATATAATGTTTTTATTCATGTAAACAGAACAACAATTTATTCTCTTACTTAAATGAATAACTGTATTACAATAAACATGATCAAATCATATTCATGCTCAACGCAAACACCAAATAACACTTATTCAGGTTCAACACTAATCCCGAAAGTATAGGGAGTGTGCGATGATGATCATATCAATCTTGGAACCACTTCCAACACACATTGTCACCCTTAACTAGTCTCTGTTTATTCTGCAACTCCCGTTTCGAGTTACTAATCTTAGCAACTGAACTAGTATCAAATACTGAGGGGTTGCTATAAACACTAGTAAAGTACACATCAATAACATGTATATCAAATATACTTATGTTTCCTTTGCCATCCTTCTTATCTGCCAATCCCTTGGGGTAGTTCCGCTTCCAGTGATCAGTCCCTTTGCAGTAGTAACACTTAGTCTCAGGCTTAGGACTAGACTTGGGCTTCTTCACTTGAGCAGCAACTTGCTTGCTGTTCTTCTTGAAGTTCCCCTTCTTCCCTCTGCCCTTTCTTGAAACTAGTGGTCTTGTCTACTATCAACACTTGATGTTTTCCTCGATTTCTACCTTCATCAATTTCCGCATTACGAAGAGCTTGGGAATCGTTTCCGTTATCCCTTGCATATCATAGTTCATCACGAAGTTCTACTAACTTGGTGATGGTGACTAGAGAATTCTGTCAATCACTATCTTATCTGGAAGATTAACTCCCACTTGATTCAAGCGATTGTAGTACTCAGACAATCTGGGCACATGCTCACTAGTTGAGCGATTCTCCTCCATCTTTTAGCTATAGAACTTGTTGGAGACTTCATATCTCTCAACTCGGGTATTTGCTTGAAATATTAACTTCAACTCCTGGAACATCTCATATGGTCCATGACGTTCAAAACGTCTTTGAAGTCCCGATACTAAGCCATTAAGCATGGTGCACTAAACTATCAAGTAGTCATCATATTGAGGTAGCCAAACGTTCATAACATCTGCATCTGCTCCTGCAATAGGTCTGTCACCTAGCGGTGCATCAAGGACATAATTCTTCTGTGCAGCAATGAGGATAAACCTCAGATCACGGATCCAATCCGCATCATTGCTACTAACATCTTTCAACACAATTTTCTCTAGGAACATATCAAAATAAACATATGAAAGCAACAACGCGAGCTATTGATCTACAACATAGATATGCTAATACTACCAGGACTAAGTTCATGATAAATTAAAGTTCAATTAATCATATTACTTAAGAACTCCCACTTAGATAGACATCCCTCTAATCCTCTAAGTGATTACGTGATCCAAATCAACTAAACCATGTCCGATCATCACGTGAGATGGAGTAGTTTCATTGGTGAACATCACTATGTTGATCATATCTACTATATGATTCACGCTCGACCTTTCGGTCTCCGTGTTCCGAGGCCATATCTGCATATGCTTGGCTCGTCAAGTATAACCTGAGTATTCCGCGTGTGCAACTGTTTTGCACCCGTTGTATTTGAACGTAGAGCCTATCACACCCGATCATCACGTGGTGTATCAGCACGAAGAACTTTCGCAACGGTGCATACTCAGGGAGAACACTTCTTGATAATTAGTGAGAGATCATCTTATAATGCTACCGTCAATCAAAGCAAGATAAGATGCATAAAAGATAAACATCACATGCAATCAATATAAGTGATATGATATGGCCATCATCATCTTGTGCTTGTGATCTCCATCTTCGAAGCACCGTCGTGATCACCATCGTCACCGGCGCGACACCTTGATCTCCATCGTAGCATCGTTGTCATCTCGCCAATCTTATGCTTCCACGACTATAGCTACCGCTTAGTGATAAAATAAAGCATTACAGCGCGATTGCATTGCATACAATAAAGCGACAACCATACGGCTCCTGCCAGTTGCCGATAACTCGGTTACAAAACATGATCATCTCATACAATAAAATTTAGCATCATGTCTTGACCATATCACATCACAACATGCCCTGCAAAAACAAGTTAGACGTCCTCTACTTTGTTGTTGCAAGTTTTACGTGGCTGCTACGGGCTTGAGAAAAGAACCAATCTTACCTACGCATCAAAACCACAACGATAGTTTGTCAAGTTGGTGCTGTTTTAACCTTCGCAAGGACCGGGCGTAGCCACACTCGGCTCAACTAAAGTTGGAGAAACTGTCGCCCGCAAGCCACCTATGTGCAAAGCACGTCGGGAGAACCGGTCTCGCGTAAGCGTACGCGTAATATCGGTCTGGGTCGCTTCGTCCAACAATACCGCCGAACCAAAGTATGACATGCTGGTAAGCAGTATGACTTATATCGCCCACAACTCACTTGTGTTCTACTCGTGCATATAACATCAACATATAAAACCTAGGCTCGGATGCCACTGATGGGGAACGTAGTAATTTCAAAAAAATTCCTACGCACACGCAAGATCATGGTGATGCATAGCAACGAGAGGGGAGAGTGTGATCTACGTACCCTTGTAGATCGACAACGGAAGCGTTGACACAATGTAGAGGAAGTAGTCGTACGTCTTCCCGATCCGACCGATCCAAGCACCGTTACTCCGGCTAGCACACGTACAGCTCGATGACGATCCCCGGGTTCCAATCCAGCAAAACGTCGGGGAAGAGTTCCGTCAGCACGACGGCGTGGTGATGATCTTGATGTTCTACCGTCGCAGGGCTTCGCCTAAGCACCGCTGCAATATGACCGAGGTGGAATATGGTGGAGGGGGGCACCGCACACGGCTAAGGAACGATCACAATGATCAACTTGTGTGTCTATGGGGTGCCCCTTGCCTCAGTATATAAAGGATGGAGGAGGAGGAGGCCGGCCAAGGCTTGGTGCGGCCAGGATGTGTAGTCCTACGAGGACTCCAAGTCCTAGTAGGAGTCCACCAAGAGGGGAGGAAGGGAGAAGGAAGTGGAGGAGAAGGAAAGGTGGCCGGCCCCCTTTTCCCTAGTCCAATTCGGACCAGAGGGGAGGGGGGCGCAGCAGCCCCTTGGCCCTTTCTCCTCTTCCCACTAAAGCCCATCAAGGCCCATTGCTTCTCCTGTAACTACCCGGTACTCCGAAAAATACCCGAATCACTCGGAACCTTTCCGATGTCCGAATATAGTCGTCTAATATATCGATCTTTACGTCTCGACCATTTCGAGACTCCTCGTCATGTACCCGATCTCATCCGGGACTCCGAACTCCTTCGGTACATCAAAACTCATAAACTCATAATATAACTGTCATCGAAACCTTAAGCGTGCGGACCCTACGGTTCGAGAACAATGTAGACATGACCGAGACATGTCTCCGGTCAATAACCAATAGCGGAACCTGGATGCTCATATTGGCTCCTACATATTCTACGAAGATCTTTATCGGTCAGACCACATAACAACATACGTTGTTCCCTTTGTCATCGGTATGTTACTTGCCCGAGATTCGATCGTCGGTATCCAACACCTAGTTCAATCTCGTTACCGGCAAGTCTCTTTACTCATTCCGTAATACATCATCCCGCAACTAACTCATTAGTTGCAATGCTTGCAAGGCTTAAGTGATGTGCATTACCGAGAGGGCCCAGAGATACCTCTCCGACATTCGGAGTGACAAATCCTAATCTCGAAATACGCCAACCCAACATGTACCTTTGGAGACACCTGTAGAGCTCCTTTATAATCACCCAGTTACGTTGTGACGTTTGGTAGCACACAAAGTGTTCCTTCGGCAAACGGGAGTTGCATAATCTCATAGTCATAGGAACATGTATAAGTCATGAAGTAAGCAATAGCAACATACTAAACGATCTGGTGCTAAGCTAATGGAATGGGTCATGTCAATCAGATCATTCATCTAATGATGTGATCCCGTTAATCAAATAACAACTCTTTGTCCATGGTTAGGAAACATAACCATCTTTGATCAACGAGCTAGTCAAGTAGAGGCATACTAGTGACACTCTGTTTGTCTATGTATTCACACATGTATTATGTTTCCGGTTAATACAATTCTAGCATGAATAATAAACATTTATCATGAAATAAGGAAATAAATAATAACTTTATTATTGCCTCTAGGGCATATTTCCTTCAGTCTCCCACTTGCACTAGAGTCAATAATCTAGTTCATATTGCTATGTGATTAATACCAATAGTTCACATCTTTATGTGATTGGTTCACATCTCCATGTGACTAACACCCAAAGGGTTTACTAGATTCAATAATCTATTTCACATCGCTATGTGATTAACACCCAAAGAGTACTAAGGTGTGATCATGTTTTGCCTGTGAGAGAATCTTAGTCAACGGGTCTTTCACATTCAGATCCGTTATGTATTTTGCAATTTTCTATGTCTACAATGCTCTGCACGGAGCTACTCTAGTTAATTGCTCCCACTTTCAATATGTATCTAGATCGAGACTTAGAGTCATCCAGATCAGTGTCAAAATTTGCATCGACATAACCCTTTACGGCGAACCTTTTTGTCACCTCCATAATCGAGAAACATATCCTTATTTCACTAAGGACAATTCTGACCGCTGTCTAGTGATCTACTCCTAGATCACTATTGTACTCCCTTGCCAAATCAGTGCAGGGTATACAATAGATCTGGTACACAACATGACATACTTTGTAGAACCTATGGCCAAGGCATAGGGAATGACTTTCATTCTCTTTCTATCTTCTGCCGTGGTCGGGCTTTGAGTCTTACTCAACTTCACACCTTGTAATACAGGCATGAACTCTATCTTTGACTGCTCCATTTTGAACTATTTCAAAATCTTGTCAAGGTATGTACTCATTGAAAAAACTTATCAAGCGTCTTGATCTATCTCTATAGATCTTGAAGCTCAATATGTAAGTAGCTTCACCGAAGTCTTTCTTTGAAAAACTCCTTTCAAACATTCCTTTATGCTTTACAGAATAATTCTACATTATTTCCGATCAACAATATGTCTTTCGCATATACTTATCAGAAATGCTATAGTGCTCCCACTCACTTTCTCGTAAATACAGGCTTCACCACAAGTCTGTATAAAACTATATGCTTTGATCAACTCATCAAAGCGTATATTCCAACTCCGAGATGCTTGCACCAGTCCACAGATGGATCGCTGGAGTTTGCACATTTCGTTAGCACTTTTCGGATTGACAAAACCTTCTGGTTGCATCATATACAACTCTTCTTTAATAAATCCATTAAGGAATGCAGTTTTGTTTATCCATTTGCCAGATTTCATAAAATGCGGCAATTACTTACATGATTCGGACAGACTCAAGCATAGATACGAGTGAGAAAATCTCATCGTAGTCAACACCTTGAACTTGTCAAAAACCTTTTTCGACAATTCTAGCTTTGTAGATAGTAACACTACTATCAGCGTTCGTCTTCCTCTTGAAGATCCATTTATTTTCTATGGCTTGCCGATCATCGGGCAAATCCATCAAAGTCCATACTTTGTTCTCATACATGGATCATATCTCAGATTTCACGGCCTCAAACCATTTCGCGGAATCTGGGCTCATCATCGCTTCCTCATAGTTCGCAAGTTCGTCATGGTCTAGTAACATGACTTCCAGAACAGGATTACCGTACCACTCTGGTGCGGATCTCACTCTGGTTTACCAACGAGATTCAGTAGTAACTAGATCTGAAGTTACATGATCATCATCATTAGCTTCCTCACTAATTGGTGTAGTAGTCACAAGAACAGATTTCTGTGATGAACTACTTTCCAATAAGGGAGAAGGTACAATTACCTTATCAAGTTTTCTACTTTCCTCCCACTCACTTCTTTTGAGAGAAACTCCTTCTCTAGAAAGGATCCATTCTTAGCAACGAATGTCTTGCCTTCGGATCTGTGATAGAAGGTGTATCCAACAGTCTCCTTTGGGTATCCTATGAAGACATATTTCTTCGATTTGGGTTTGAGCTTATCAGGATGAAAACTTTTTTCACATAAGCATCACAACCCAAAACTTTAAGAAACGACAACTTTGGTTTCTTGCCAAACCACAGTTCATAAGGCGTCGTCTCAACGGATTTAGATGGTGCCCTTTTAACGTGAATGCAGCTGTCTTTAATGCATAACCCCAAAACGATAGTGGTAGATCAGTAAGAGACATCATAGATTGCACTATATCCAATAAAGTACGGTTATGACGTTCGCACACACCATTATGCTGTGGTGTTCCATGTGGCATGAGTTTGTGAAACTATTCCACATTGTTTTAACTGAAGACCAAACCCGTACCTCAATTATTTGTCTCCACGATCAGATCGTAGAAACTTTATTTTCTTTTCACGATTATTTTCCACTTCACTCTAAAATTCTTTGAACTTTTCAAATGTTTCAGAGTTATGTTTCATCAAGTAGATATACCCATATCTGCTCAAATCATCTGTGAAGTTCAGAAAATAATGATACCAATCGCGAGTCTCAATATTCATCGGACCACATACATCAGTATGTATGATTTCCAACAAATTTGTTGCTCGCTCCATTGTTCTGAAGAACGGAGTCTTAGTCATCTTGCCCATGAGGCATGGTTCGCAAGCATCAACTGATTCATAATCAAGTGATTCAAAAAGCCCATCAGCATGGAGTTTCTTCATGCGCTTTACACCAATATGACCTAAACAGCAGTGCCACAAATAAGTTGCACTATCATTATTAACTTTGCATCTTTTGGTTTCAATATTATGATTATGTGTATTACTACGATCGAGATCCAACGAACTATTTTCATTGGGTGTGTAACCATATAAGGTTTTTATTCATGTAAACAGAACAACAATTTATTCTCTTACTTAAATGAATAATTGTATTACAATAAACATGATCAAATCATATTCATGCTCAACGCAAACACCAAATAACACTTATTCAGGTTCAACACTAATCCCGAAAGTATAGGGAGTGTGCGATGATGATCATATCAATCTTGGAACCACTTCCAACACACATTGTCACCCTTAACTAGTCTCTGTTTATTCTGCAACTCCCGTTTCGAGTTACTAATCTTAGCAACTGAACTAGTATCAAATACTGAGGGGTTGCTATAAACACTAGTAAAGTACACATCAATAACATGTATATCAAATATACTTATGTTTCCTTTGCCATCCTTCTTATCTGCCAATCCCTTGGGGTAGTTCCGCTTCCAGTGATCAGTCCCTTTGCAGTAGAAACACTTAGTCTCAGGCTTAGGACTAGACTTGGGCTTCTTCACTTGAGCAGCAACTTGCTTGCTGTTCTTCTTGAAGTTCCCCTTCTTCCCTCTGCCCTTTCTTGAAACTAGTGGTCTTGTCTACTATCAACACTTGATGTTTTCCTCGATTTCTACCTTCGTCAATTTCTGCATTACGAAGAGCTTGGGAATCGTTTCCGTTATCCCTTGCATATCATAGTTCATCACGAAGTTCTACTAACTTGGTGATGGTGACTAGAGAATTCTGTCAATCACTATCTTATCTGGAAGATTAACTCCCACTTGCTTCAAGCGATTGTAGTACTCAGACAATCTGGGCACATGCTCACTAGTTGAGCGATTCTCCTCCATCTTTTAGCTATAGAACTTGTTGGAGACTTCATATCTCTCAACTCGGGTATTTGCTTGAAATATTAACTTCAACTCCTGGAACATCTCATATGGTCCATGACGTTCAAAACGTCTTTGAAGTCCCGATTCTAAGCCATTAAGCATGGTGCACTAAACTATCAAGTAGTCATCATATTGAGCTAGCCAAACGTTCATAACATCTGCATCTGCTCCTGCAATAGGTCTGTCACCTAGCGGTGCATCAAGGACAAAATTCTTATGTGCAGCAATGAGGATAAACCTCAGATCACGGATCCAATCCGCATCATTGCTACTAACATCTTTCAACACAATTTTCTCTAGGAACATATCAAAATAAACATATGAAAGCAATAACGCGAGCTATTGATCTACAACATAGATATGCTAATACTACCAGGACTAAGTTCATGATAAATTAAAGTCCAATTAATCATATTACTTAAGAACTCCCACTTAGATAGACATCCCTCTAATCCTCTAAGTGATTACGTGATCCAAATCAACTAAACCATGTCCGATCATCACGTGAGATGGAGTAGTTTCATTGGTGAACATCACTATGTTGATCATATCTACTATATGATTCATGCTCGACCTTTCAGTCTCCGTGTTCCGAGGCCATATCTGCATATGCTTGGCTCGTCAAGTATAACCTGAGTATTCCGCGTGTGCAACTGTTTTGCACCCGTTGTATTTGAATGTAGAGCCTATCACACCCGATCATCACGTGGTGTATCAGCACGAAGAACTTTCGCAATGGTGCATACTCAGGGAGAACACTTCTTGATAATTAGTGAGAGATCATCTTATAATGCTACCGTCAATCAAAGCAAGATAAGATGCATAAAAGATAAACATCACATGCAATCAATATAAGTGATATGAAATGGCCATCATCATCTTGTGCTTGTGATCTCCATCTTCGAAGCACCGTCGTGATCACCATCGTCACCGGCGCGACACCTTGATCTCCATCGTAGCATCATTGTCATCTCGCCAATCTTATGCTTCCACGACTATCGCTACCGCTTAGTGATAAAGTAAAGCATTACAGCGCGATTGCATTGCATACAAAAAAGCGACAACCATATGGCTCCTGCCAGTTGCCGATAACTCGGTTACAAAACATGATCATCTCATACAATAAAATTTAGCATCATGTCTTGACCATATCACATCACAACATGCCCTGCAAAAACAAGTTAGACGTCCTCTACTTTGTTGTTGCAAGTTTTACTTGGCTGCTACGGCCTTAAGCAAGAACCAATCTTACCTACGCATCAAAACCACAACGATAGTTTGTCAAGTTGGTGCTGTTTTAACCTTCGCAAGGACCGGGCGTAGCCACACTCGGTTCAACTAAAGTTGGAGAAACTGTCGCCCGCAAGCCACCTATGTGCAAAGCACGTCGGGAGAACCGGTCTCGCGTAAGCGTACGCGTAATGTCGGTCCGGGTCGCTTCGTCCAACAATACCGCCGAACCAAAGTATGACATGCTGGTAAGCAGTATGACTTATATCGCCCACAACTCACTTGTGTTCTACTCGTGCATATAACATCAACATATAAAACCTAGGCTCGGATGCCACTGATGGGGAACGTAGTAATTTCAAAAAAATTCTTACGCACACGCAAGATCATGGTGATGCATAGCGACGAGAGGGGAGAGTGTGATCTACGTACCCTTATAGATCGACAACGGAAGCGTTGACACAATGTAGAGGAAGTAGTCGTACGTCTTCCCGATCCGACCGATCCAAGCACCGTTACTCTGGCACCACCGAGTTCTTAGCACACGTACAGCTCGATGACGATCCCCGGGTTCCGATCCAGCAAAACGTCGGGGAAGAGTTCCGTCAGCACGACGGCGTGGTGACGATCTTGATGTTCTACCGTCGCAGGGCTTCGCCTAAGCACCGCTGCAATATGACCGAGGTGGAATATGGTGGAGGGGGCACCGCACACGGCTAAGGAACGATCACAATGATCAACTTGTGTGTCTATGGGGTGCCCCTTGCCTCAGTATATAAAGGTTGGAGGAGGAGGAGGCCGGCCAAGGCTTGGTGCGGCCAGGATGTGGAGTCCTACTAGGACTCCAAGTCCTAGTAGGAGTCCACCAAGAAGGGAGGAAGGGAGAAGGAAGTGGAGGAGAAGGAAAGGTGGCCGGCCCCCTTTTCCCTAGTCCAATTCGGACCAGAGGGGAGGGGGGGTGCAGCAGCCCCTTGGCCCTTTCTCCTCTTCCCACTAAAGCACATCAAGGCCCATTGCTTCTCCCGTAACTACCCGGTACTCCGAAAAATACCCGAATCACTCGGAACCTTTCCGATGTCCGAATATAGTCGTCCAATATATCGATCTTTACGTCTCGACCATTTCGAGACACCTCGTCATGTCCCCGATCTCATCCGGGACTCTGAACTCCTTCGGTACATCAAAACTCATAAACTCATAATATAACTGTCATCGAAACCTTAAGCGTGCGGACCCTACGGTTCGAGAACAATGTAGACATGACCGAGACATGTCTCCGGTCAATAACCAATAGCGGAACCTGGATGCTCATATTGGCTCCTACATATTCTACGAAGATCTTTATCGGTCAGACTGCATAACAACATACGTTGTTCCCTTTGTCATTGGTATGTTACTTGCCTGAGATTCGATCGTCGGTATCCAACACCTAGTTCAATCTCGTTACCGGCAAGTCTCTTTACTCGTTCCGTAATACATCATCCCGCAACTAACTCATTAGTTGCAATGCTTGCAAGGCTTAAGTGATGTGCATTACCGAGAGGGCCCAGAGATACCTCTCCGACATTCGGAGTGACAAATCCTAATCTCAAAATACGCCAACCCAACATGTACCTTTGGACACACCTGTAGAGCTCCTTTATAATCACCCAGTTACGTTGTGACGTTTGGTGGCACACAAAGTGTTCCTCCGGCAAACGGGAGTTGCATAATCTCATAATCATAGGAACATGTATAAGTCATGAAGAAAGCAATAGCAACATACTAAATGATCGGGTGCTAAGCTAATGGAATGGGTCATGTCAATCAGATCATTCATCTAATGATGTGATCCCGTTAATCAAATAACAACTCTTTGTCCATGGTTAGGAAACATAACCATCTTTGATCAACGAGCTAGTCAAGTAGAGGCATACTAGTGACACTCTGTTTGTCTATGTATTCACACATGTATTATGTTTCCGGTTAATACAATTCTAGCATGAATAATAAACATTTATCATGAAATAAGGAAATAAATAATAACTTTATTATTGCCTCTAGGGCATATTTCCTTCAAAATCCTCAATCTTATCTTCATTGCACCTCCTCTACAAGGTGACACAAACTAGTTACTCGTCTCCTTGGAAGATAAATATGCATACTTTCCAGTCTGTGAACACAAAAGGATGAGATTATAACAAAACAACACCACATAATGAAACATGCCACATCTCTTGCATTTTCACACAATGTAATGAGCATTTACTATGTCTGCACTATGTAAAAACTAGGCATACCTTCGAACTGGATCTCCAGGTACTCTTGGAGAGCCTAATGTAGTGTACAGCCAGACCTTTATGTCACTTATGAGTTAGACAAGGCCCCACTACAGCAGCCCTTAGTGTTTAAATCGTTGACAAGCTCTGTTAGAGTGTTAGGTCAAGAACAGCAAGTAATCAAAGCAAACAGTCCTAGTATGGCTGGCTGATGCAAACAAGCAATTGAACAGAAGTGTGAGCAAATCTTACATATGAAGAAAAGAAGCAAAGAAGGAGGCTTAAAGACCATCACTTGAGTGACCAGATTTAAAGGGCATTTAAACATCATGTGCAATGTATGAACTAACATAAACATTGCATATTCCAGATTCTACAATGGAATGCACATGTATTAGGTTAAGCCATGTATGATGATGCCTAAATGTTCAGATAGCAGGCAGGAGTGATTCATCATTGCACGCACAATTGAATTGTAGGTTAAGGGCCAGTTCGATTCTGCCTTTTCAGGGCATATTGTCAAAATAAGCCATAAAAGATGTAAATAAGTCATTTTTGAGTTATGGGCTGGGGCTTAACTAATTTCGCTATGGAGGGGGGTGTTTCGGGTAGAACCTCACTAAAAATTGAAGGGAAGGGGAATAGTGAAATGACTCTGTTGTCTGCCTATATTACACTCAAAATGCAAATACTGACGCCCGTGTCACACCTGACCCTCAAGTAAAAACTGAAGGAAATATGCCCTAGAGGCAATAATAAAGTTATTATTTATTTCCTTATATCATGATAAATGTTTATTATTCATGCTAGAATTTTATTAACCGGAAACATAATACATGTGTGAATACATAGACAAACAGAGTGTCACTAGTATGCCTCTACTTGACTAGCTCGTTAATCAAAGATGGTTATGTTTCCTAACCATAAACAAAGAGTTGTTATTTGATTAACGGGATCACATCATTAGGTGAATGATCTGATTGACATGACCCATTCCATTAACTTAGCACCCGATCGTTTAGTATGTTGCTATTGCTTTCTTCATGACTTATACATGTTCCTATGACTATGAGATTATGCAACTCCCGTTTGCCGGAGGAACACTTTGTGTGTAACCAAACGTCACAACGTAAATGGGTGATTATAAAGGTGCTCTACAGGTGTCTCCAAAGGTAGATGTTGGGTTGGCGTATTTCGAGATTAGGATTTGTCACTCCGATTGTCGGAGAGGTATCTCTGGGCCCTCTCGGTAATGCACATCACATAAAGCCTTGCAAGCATTGCAACTAATAAGTTAGTTGCGAGATGATGTATTACGGAACGAGTAAAGAGACTTGCCAGTAACGAGATTGAACTAGCTATTGGATACCAACGATCGAATCTCGGGCAAGTAACATACCGATGACAAAGGGAACAACGTATGTTGTTATGCGGTCTGACCGATAAAGATCTTCATAGAATATGTAGGAGCCAATATGGGCATCCAGGTCCCGCTATTGCTTATTGACCCGAGATTTGTCTCAGTCATGTCTGCATTGTTCTCGAACCGTAGGGTCCGCACACTTAACGTTACGATGCCAGTTATTATGAGTTTATGCATTTTGATGTACCGAAGTTAGTTCGGAGTCCCGGATGTGATCACGGACATGACGAGGAGTCTCGAAATGGTCGAGACATAAAGATTGATATATTGGATGACTATATTCGGACACTGGAAGGGTTCCGGGGAAGTTTCGGATAAAACCGGAGCACCGGGGGGTTACCGGAACCCCCCGGGGGTTTAATGGGCCTCATGGGCCTAATGTGGAGAAGAGGAAGGGGCTGCCAGGGCAGGCCGCGCGCCCCCTCTCCCCCTAGTCCGAATTGCACAAGGAGGAAGGGGAGGCGCCCCCTTTCCTTCTCTCCCTCCACCTCTCCTAGTTGGACAAGGAACGGGAGGGGAGTCCTACTCCCGGTAGGAGTAGGACTCCTCCTGCAGGCCTCCTCTAGGCCGGCCGCACCCCCCCCCCTTGTATCCTTTATATACGGAGGCAGGGGGGCACCCTAGGACACACAAGTTGATCCTCGTGATCGTTCCTTAGCCGTGTGCGGTGCCCCCTTCCACCATATTCCACCTCGGTCATATTGTTGCAGTGCTTAGGCGAAGCCCTGCGTCGGTAGAACATCTTCATCGTCACCACGCCATCGTGCTGACGGAACTCATCCCCGAAGCTTTGCTGGATCGGAGCCCGGGGAGCGTCATCGAGCTGTACGTGTGCTAAGAACTCAGAGGTGCCGGAGTAACGGTGCTTGGATCGGTCGGATCGGGAAGACGTACGACTACTTCCTCTACGTTGTGTTAACGCTTCCATTGTCGATCTACAAGGGTACGTAGATCACACTCTCCCCTCTCGTTGCTATGCATCACCATGATCCTGCGTGTGCGTAGGAAAATTGTTGAAATTACTACGAAACCCAACAGTGGCATCCGAGCCTGGGTTTTATATGTTGATGTTATATGCACGAGTAGAACACAAGTGAGTTGTGGGCGATATAAGTCATACTGCTTACCAGCATGTCATACTTTGGTTCGGCGGTATTGTTGGACGAAGCGGCCCGGACCAACATTACGCGTACGCTTACGCGAGACCGGTTCTCCCGACATGCTTTGCACAGAGGTGGCTTGCGGGTGATAGTTTCTCCAACTTTAGTTGAACCAAGTGTGGCTACGCCCGGTCCTTGCGAAGGTTAAAACAGCACCAACTTGACAAACTATCGTTGTGGTTTTGATGCGTAGGTGAGATTGGTTCTTGCTTAAGCCCGTAGCAGCCACGTAAAACTTGCAACAACAAAGTAGAGGACGTCTAACTTGTTTTTGCAGGGCATGTTGTGATGTGATATGGTCAAGACATGATGCTAAATTTGATTGTATGAGATGATCATGTTTTGTAACCGAGTTATCGGCAACTGGCAGGAGCCATATGGTTGTCGCTTTATTGTATGCAATGCAATCGCGTTGTAATGCTTTACTTTATCACTAAGCGGTAGCGATAGTCGTGGAAGCATAAGATTGGTAAGACGACAATGATGCTACGATGGAGATCAAGGTGTCACGCCGGTGACGATGGTGATCATGACGGTGCTTCGGAGATGGAGATCACAAGCACAAGATGATGATGGCCATATCATATCACTTATATTGATTGCATGTGATGTTTATCTTTTATGCATCTTATCTTGCTTTGTTTGACGGTAGCATTATAAGATGATCTCTCACTAAAATTATCAAGAAGTGTTCTCCCTGAGTATGCACCGTTGCGAAAGTTCTTCGTGCTGAGACACCACGTGATGATCGGGTGTGATAGGCTCTACGTTCAAATACAACGTGTGCCAAACAGTTGCACACGCGGAATACTCAGGTTATACTTGACGAGCCAAGCATATACAGATATGGCCTAGGAACACGGAGACCGAAAGGTCGAGCATGAATCATATAGTAGATATGATCAACATAAGTGATGTTCACCAATGAAACTACTCCATCTCACGTGATGATCGGACATGGTTTAGTTATTTGGATCATGTAATCACTTAGAGGATTAGAGGGATGTCTATCTAAGTGGGAGTTCTTTTAGTAAATTAATTGAACCTAAATTTATCATGAAACTTAGTACCTGATAGTATCTTGCTTGTTTATGTTTGATTGTAGATAGATGGCTCGTGCTGTTGTTCCGTTGAATTTTAATGCGTTCCTTGAGAAAGCAAAGTTGAAAGATGATGATAGCAATTACACGGACTGGGTTCGTAACTTGAGGATTATCCTCATTGCTGCACAGAAGAATTACGTCCTGAAAGCACCGCTGGGTGCCAGGCCTGCTGCTGGAGCAACACCAGATGTTATGAACGTCTGGCAGAGCAAAGCTGATGACTACTCAATAGTTCAGTGTGCCATGCTTTACGGCTTAGAACCGGGACTTCAACGATGTTTTGAACGTCATGGAGCATATGAGATGTTCCAGGAGTTGAAGTTAATATTTCAAGCAAATGCCCGGATTGAGAGATATGAAATCTCGAATAAGTTCTATAGCTGCAAGATGGAGGAGAACAGTTCTGTCAGTGAGCATATACTCAAAATGTCTGGGTATAATAATCACTTGATTCAACTGGGAGTTAATCTTCCAGACGATTGCGTCATTGACAGAATTCTCCAATCACTGCCACCAAGCTACAAGAGCTTCGTGATGAACTATAATATGCAAGGGATGAATAAGACTATTCCCGAGCTCTTCGCAATGCTGAAAGCTGCGAAGGTAGAAATCAAGAAGGAGCATCAAGTGTTGATGGTCAACAAGACCACTAGTTTCAATAAAAAGGGCAAAGGGAAGAAGAAGGGGAACTTCAAGAAGAACGGCAAGCAAGTTGTTGCTCAAGAGAAGAAACCCAAGTCTGGACCTAAGCCTGAAACTGAGTGCTTCTACTGCAAGCAGACTGGTCACTGGAAGCGGAACTGCCCCAAGTATTTGGCGGATAAGAAGGATGGCAAGGTGAACAAAGGTATATGTGATATACATGTTATTGATGTGTACCTTACTAATGCTCGCAGTAGCACCTGGGTATTTGATACTGGTTCTGTTGCTAATATTTGCAACTTGAAACAGGGACTACGGATTAAGCGAAGATTGGCTAAGGATGAGGTGACGATGCGCGTGGGAAACGGTTCCAAAGTCGATGTGATCGCAGTCGGCACGCTACCTCTACATCTACCTTCGGGATTAGTATTAGACCTAAATAATTGTTATTTGGTGCCAGCGTTGAGCATGAACATTATATCTAGATCTTGTTTGATGCGAGACGGTTATTCATTTAAATCTGAGAATAATGGTTGTTCTATTTATATGAGTAATATCTTTTATGGTCATGCACCCCTAAAGAGTGGTCTATTTTTGTTGAATCTCGATAGTAGTGACACACATATTCATAGTGTTGAAACCAAAAGATGCAGAGTTGATAATGATAGTGCAACTTATTTGTGGCACTGCCGTTTAGGTCATATCAGTGTAAAGCGCATGAAGAAACTCCATATTGATGGACTTTTGGAACCACTTGATTATGAATCACTTGGTACTTGCGAACCGTGCCTCATGGGCAAGATGACTAAAACACTGTTCTCCGGTACTATGGAGAGAGCAACAGATTTGTTGGAAATCATACATACAGATGTATGTGGTCCGATGAATATTGAGGCTCGTGGCGGATATCGTTATTTTATCACCTTCACAGATGACTTAAGCAGATATGGGTATATCTACTTAATGAAACATAAGTCTGAAACGTTTGAAAAGTTCAAAGAATTTCAGAGTGAAGTTGAAAATCATCGTAACAAGAAAATAAAGTTTCTACGATCTGATCGTGGAGGAGAATATTTGAGTTACAAGTTTGGTGTACATTTGAAAAATTGTGGAATAGTTTCGCAATTCACGCCACCCGGAACACCACAGCGTAATGGTGTGTCCGAACGTTGTAATCGTACTTTACTAGATATGGTGCGATCTATGATGTCTTTTACTGATTTACCGCTATCGTTTTGGGGATACGCTCTAGAGACAGCCGCATTCATGTTAAATAGGGCACCATCAAAATCCGTTGAGACGACGCCTTATGAACTATGGTTTGGCAAGAAACCAAAGTTGTCGTTTCTGAAAGTTTGGGGCTGCGATGCTTATGTGAAAAAGCTTCAACCTGATAAGCTCGAACCCAAATCAGAGAAATGTGTCTTCATAGGATATCCAAAGGAAACTATTGGATACACCTTCTATCAAGATCCGAAGGCAAGACTTTTGTTGCTAAATTCGGAAACTTTCTGGAGAAGGAGTTTCTCTCGAAAGAAGTGAGTGAGAGGAAAGTAGAACTTGACGAGGTAACTGTACCTGCTGCCTTATTGGAAAGTAGTGCATCATAGAAAACTATTTTAGTGACACCTACACTAGTTAGTGAGGAAGCTAATGATGATGATCATGAAACTTCAGATCAAGATACTACTGAACCTCGTAGATCAACCAGAGTGAGATCCGCGCCAGAGTGGTACGGTAATCGTGTTCTGGAAGTCATGCTACTAGATCATGATGAACCTACGAACTATGAAGAAGCGAAGCTGAGCCCAGATTCCGCAAAATGGCTTGAAGCCATGAAATCTGAGATGGGATCCATGTATGAGAACAAAGTATGGACTTTGGTTGACTTGCCCGATGATCGGCAAGCAATTGAGAATAAATGGATCTTCAAGAAGAAGACTGACGCTGACAGTAATATCACTATCTACAAAGCTCGACTTGTCGCAAAAGGTTTTCGACAAGTTCAAGGGGTTGACTATGATGAGACCTTCTCACCCGTTGCGATGCTTAAGTCTGTCCGAATCATGTTAGCAATTGCCGCATTTTATGATTATGAAATTTGGCAGATGGATGTTAAAACTACATTCCTGAATGGATTTCTGGAAGAAGAGTTGTATATGATGCAACCGGAAGGTTTTGTCGATCCAAAGGGAGCTAACAAAGTGTGCAAGCTCCAGCGGTCTATTTATGAACTGGTGCAAGCCTCTCAGAGTTGGAATAAACGCTTTGATATTGTGATCAAAGCATTTGGTTTTATACAGACTTTTGGAGAAGCCTGTATTTACAAGAAAGTGAGTGGGAGCTCTGTAGCATTTCTGATATTATATGTGGATGACATATTGCTGATTGGAAATGATATAGAATTTCTGGTTAGCATAAAGGGATACTTGAATAAGAGTTTTTCAATGAAAGACCTCGATGAAGCTGCTTACATATTAGGCATAAAGATCTATAGAGATAGATCAAGACGCTTAATTGGACTTTCACAAAGCACATACCTTGACAAGATTTTGAAGAAGTTCAAAATGGATCAAGCAAAGAAAAGGTTCTTGCCTGTGTTATAAGGTGTGAAGTTGAGTCAGACTCAATGCCCGACCACTGCAGAAGATAGAGAGAAAATGAAAGATGTTCCCTATGCTTCAGCCATAGGCTCTATCATGTATGCGATGCTGTGTACCAGACCTGATGTGTGCCTTGCTATAAGTTTAGCAGGGAGGTACCAAAGTAATCCAGGAGTGGATCACTGGACAGCGGTCAAGAACATCGTGAAATACCTGAAAAGGACTAAGGATATGTTTCTCGTATATGGAGGTGACAAAGAGCTCATTGTAAACGGTTACGTTGATGCAAGCTTTGCCACTGATCCAGACGATTCTAAATCGCAAACTGGATACGTATTTACATTAAACGGTGGAGCTGTCAGTTGGTGCAGTTCTAAACAAAGCGTCGTAGCGGGATCTACATGTGAAGCGGAGTACATAGCTGATACAGAAGCAGCAAATGAAGGAGTCTGGATGAAGGAGTTCATATCCGATCTAGGTGTCATACCTAGTGCATCGGGTCCAATGAAAATCTTTTGTGACAATACTGGTGCAATTGCCTTGGCAAAGGAATCCAGATTTCACAAGAGAACCAAGCACATCAAGAGACGCTTCAATTCCATCCAGGATCTAGTCCAGGTGGGAGACATAGAGATTTGCAAGATACATACGGATCCGAATGTTGCAGACCCGTTGACTAAGCCTCTTCCACGAGCAAAACATGATCAGCACCAAGGCTCCATGGGTGTTAGAATCATTACTGTGTAATCTAGATTATTGACTCTAGTGCAAGTGAGAGACTGAAGGAAATATGCCCTAGAGGCAATAATAAAGTTATTATTTATTTCCTTATATCATGATAAATGTTTATTATTCATGCTAGAATTGTATTAACCGGAAACATAATACATGTGTGAATACATAGACAAACAGAGTGTCACTAGTATGCCTCTACTTGACTAGCTCATTAATCAAAGGTGGTTATGTTTCCTAACCATAAACAAAGAGTTGTTATTTGATTAACGGGATCACATCATTAGGTGAATGATCTGATTGACATGACCCATTCCATTATCTTAGCACCCGATCGTTTAGTATGTTGCTATTGCTTTCTTCATGACTTATACATGTTCCTATGACTATGAGATTATGCAACTCCCATTTGCCGGAGGAACACTTTGTGTGTAACCAAACGTCACAACGTAAATGGGTGATTATAAAGGTGCTCTACAGGTGTCTCCAAAGGTAGATGTTGGGTTGGCGTATTTCGAGATTAGGATTTGTCACTCCGATTGTCGGAGAGGTATCTCTGGGCCCTCTCGGTAATGCACATCACATAAGGCCTTGCAAGCATTGCAACTAATAAGTTAGTTGCGAGATGATGTATTACGGAATGAGTAAAGAGACTTGCCGGTAACGAGATTGAACTAGGTATTGGATACCAACAATCGAATCTCGGGTAGGTAACATACCGATGACAAAGGGAACAACGTATGTTGTTATGCGGTCTGACCGATAAAGATCTTTGTAGAATATGTAGGAGCCAATATGGGCATCCAGGTCCCGCTATTGGTTATTGACCGGAGATTTGTCTCAGTCATGTCTGCATTGTTCTCGAACCGTAGGGTCCGCACGCTTAATGTTACGATGACAGTTATTATGAGTTTATGCATTTTGATGTACCGAAGTTAGCTCAGAGTCCCGGATGTGATCACGGACATGACAAGGAGTCTCAAAATGGTCGATACATAAAGATTGATATATTGGACGACTATATTCGGACACCGGAAGGGTTCCGGGGAAGTTTCGGATAAAACCGGAGCACCGGGGGGTTACCGGAACCCCCCGGGGGTTTAATGGGCCTCATGGGCCTAATGTGGAGAAGAGGAAGGGGCTGCCCGGGCAGGCCACGTGCCCCCTCTCCCCCTAGTCCGAATTGGACAAGGAGGGAGGGGCGGCGCCCCCCTTTCCTTCTCTCCCTCCACCTCTCCTAGTTGGACAAGGAACGGGAGGGGAGTCCTACTCCCAGTAGGAGTAGGACTCCTCCTGCGCGCCTCCTCTAGGCCGGCCGCACCCCCCCCCCTTGGATCCTTTATATACGGAGGCAAGGGGCACCCTAGGACACACAAGTTGATCCTCGTGATCGTTCCTTAGTCATGTGCGGTGCCCCCTTCCACCATATTCCACCTCGGTCATATTGTTGCAGTGCTTAGGCGAAGCCCTGCGTCGGTAGAACATCTTCATCGTCACCACGCCGTCGTGCTGACGGAACTCATCCCCGAAGCTTTGCTAGATCGGAGCCCGGGGAGCGTCATCGAGCTGTACGTGTGCTAAGAACTCGGAGGTGCCGGAGTAACGGTGCTTGGATCGGTCGGATCGGGAAGACGTACGACTACTTCCTCTACGTTGTGTTAACGCTTCCGTTTTCGATCTACAAGGGTATGTAGATCACACTCTCCCCTCTCGTTGCTATGCATCACCATGATCCTGCGTGTGCGTAGGAAAATTGTTTAAATTACTACGAAACCCAACAAAAACAAACACGCAAGCATTCATTGCCCTGCCCGCTTGCATGTCCTCTCCCCTTTCCCTCTACCTCGATCCCCTGCCTGCAGCACTAGGGTTCCTCCAGCGAGCCGTCGCCACTGGTCCCATCTGGCCTTGTCCTCGATGATGCTATGTCCAGCTAGGCTACATGGCCGGTGGGTAGGGGAAAATCTCCCTAGCTTCTCCTCCCCTGGCGCCACCCCTCATTCTCATGGTCTCCAGCAGCTGCTCAACTGTGGTTCGTCCAACGCACTACTCCAGCGGGCGCTGCACAACTGCGGCTGATGCCACACTCACTACAGGAATCAGCTACTTTGCCGTCTGCCACGGCAGACGGCAAAGGCATGGATGGCTGACGGCAAAGGTCTTTGCCATCCGCCGCGAACGGCAAAAGGTGACGGCAAAGTAAGGTTCGGCAAAGAGGTACTTTGCCGTCTGCTTCGGGCGGCTGACGGCAAAGGAGTCTTTGCCATCAGCAGCGGACGGCAAAGAGTGCACACGACAATAAATGCGCTGTTACTCCGTTAGGTGGTTAACGGCAGGCCTTTGCCGTCCACCGCTGACGGCAAACTTCGGAAGGCCTTTGCCGTCCGCCGAGTGATGTCAGCCGACGTCACTACACGGCAGGCCTTTGCCGTCCGCCACTGTAGGCAAAGTTTTTAATCTTTGCCGTCCGCCGCCGACGGCAAAGCCTTTGCCGTCAGCCACTGTAGGCAAACTGACCAAATTGGTCAGCCTCCCAGGAAGCATAGTTGCCTGCCACGTGGCCTCTTTGCCGTCAGCAGCGGACGGCAAAGAGCCTTTTGCCGTCGGTGGCAGACGACAAAGAGCCTGCATATTGTCTCTTTTTTTCTGTTTTTTCTTAATCCAACAATTTTCACAGCAAATATATATGACATATATACATATATTTAACAGCAAACATATCACATATCCAGCACATAATTCCTTATACATATGACATAGCAAAGTTTCATCAACATAGCAAGTTCCATCAAGTTCCATCCATACACATTGTTCCATATACATATTACATAGCAAAGTTTCATCAACATAGCAAGTTCTATCACAGCAAGCTAGATACAATGCAAAGTTTTAGCAAAGAAAAAGCAAGCACTCCATCATAGCAAGCTAGCTTCCATGAAGTGAGTGAAATCTGCAAAATGGTAAATAAGAAAGTTAGAAATAGGTGAATAGAACAAGAAGAAGACTAGAACAAGAAGTATATGTCATTTATGACCTAACTTAGGTGGAATGGATCATTTATGAGCTAACTAAGTTGAAATGGGTTGTTTATGAGCTAACTTAGTTGAAATGGATCATTTATGAGCTAACTTAGTTGAAATGGGACGTTTATGAGCTAACTAAGGTGAAGGGCCTCATTTTTTAGCTAACAAAGGTAAAATGGATCGTTTTTGAGCTAACTAAGGTGAAATGGATCGTTTTTTAGCTAACTAAGGTGAAATGGATCGTTTTTTAGCTAACTTAGTTGAAATGGGTCGTTTATGAGCTAACAAAGGTGAAATGCCACGTTTTTGAGCTAACTAAGGTGAAATGGATCGTTTTTGAGCTAACTTAGGTGAAATGGATCATTTAAGAGCTAATTTAGGTGAAATGGATCGTTTTTAGCTAACTTAGGTGAAATGGATCGTTGAGGAGCTACTCTAGGTAAATTGGGTCATTTTAGAGCTAACTTGGATAAACTGGATCATTTATAAGCTAACCTAGGTAAGATGGGTCATTTTGGAGCTAACCTAGGTGAAATGGGTCATTTTAAAGCTAATGTAGGTAAAATGGATCATTTAGGAGCTAATCTACGTAAAATGGGTCATTTTAGAGCTAACTTGGATAAATTGGATCACTTATAAGCTAACTAAGGTAAAATGAGTCATTTTAGAGCTAACTTAGGTAAAATGGATCGTTTATGAGCTAACTAAGTTAATTATGCAATTTTTGACAGAAGTAAGCTAAGTACATATCGTTTTAGAGCTAACTTAGGTAAAATGGATGGTTTAGGAGCTAATCTACGTAAAATGGGTCATTTTAGAGCTAACTTGGATAAATTGGATCACTTGTAAGCTAACTAAGGTAAAATGAGTCATTTTAGAGCTAACTTAGGTAGAATGGATGGTTTATGAGGTCAGTCAGCTTATTAAGTCATTTTGGAGGAAAAGAAGCTAACTCTAGGTCATTATGGTAAGCCTATTGGAGGAAATAAAGCTAAGTCTAGGTCTTTATGCATTTGTTAAGCACAACACTAGAGAAACTTATCGTGATCACGGAGATGTAGGAGCGGGCTGGCTCGCATCGGTAGCTGGAGAAGGAGCGGGCTGGCTCGCGCCGGTAGCTGGAGAAGGACCGTGCGATGCGTTTCTGGAGTTAAGCTGTACCAAAGATCATTTCCAATGTCTCGTTAGCATTATGACACTCAAATGTTAAGACTAGCAAGTAATGTCCTTTCAAATTAAACTCACCGGGGTGTCGGGGTGCGCTGTTACGAAGTTTGCTGCCTCCTCTGTGATGAATGCCTCAGCCATCGATGCTTCAATTCTACGTTTATTTTTACATTTTTCTCGAAGCGTCTTTGCATCCTCTCAGTTGGGTAGCACCAACGATTTTGCACGGGCCCCCCCAATCTTGCCTCGGTCGGGAGATGCAAAATCAAATGCTGCATTGGATTAAAGAAGCCCGGTGGAAAGATCTTCTCTAACTTGCAGATCAACTCCAGCGCCAACTCTTCCATTTCTTCTAGCACGCCCGGTGATAGTTCT
>NC_041392.1:81890737-81895608 GCF_002162155.2 Triticum dicoccoides
CCGGGCGGCGGGTGCGGGGGCGGCGGTGGGGGGCGGGGGTGGCGGTGGGTGCGGGGCGTCGGGGAGGAGAGATGGAGAGAACAGATCGACTAATGGGCAGGGGATTGGGCCGTTAGGTAGGCCCTTCTTTGCCGTCTGCCTATCTTTGCCGTCCGCCATTATCTCCCTTTGCCGTCCGCTAGCGGACGGCAAAGAGGTGGGGCGTTAAGTTTTTCTAAACGGGCGGGGGGTGAGGGCCACCTCTCTCTTTGCCGTCAGCGAGCGGACGGCAAAGTTTCTTTGCTATCAGCTGACTGACGGCAAAGAGCCGGTTGATGGCAAAGGCCTGTTTTACCATCTGCCATTTCTTTGTCGTCCGCTTTTCAGTAGCTGATGGCAAAGAGCTTCTATGTCGTCTGCTAGCCGACATCAAAGAGCTCGCAGATGGCAAAGTAGTTGATTCCAGTAGTGACTGCGGCAGAAGGCACCTTATTCCCCCTCCCCTCCTCCCAGGCCATGGCCTTGAGGTGCTGTTGAAGGATGAGTTCATCCAACAAGGTGAGGATCTCCTCTGATTTTTTGCCAAATTTTCATTCTGATCCACTATACGATGAATTGCTATGAGCTGCTTCTGCTGCTGCTATATGATGCATTGCTATGAGCTGCTCCTGCTGCTGCTATATGATGAATTGCTATGAGCTGCTGCTGCTGTATGATGAGTTGCTATGAGCTGCTGCTGCTGCTGCTATATAATGAATTGATATGAGCTGCTGCTGCTGCTATATGATGAGTTGCTACAAGCTGCTCCTGCTGCTGCTATATGATGAGTTGCTACAAGCTGCTCCTGATGCTGCTATATGATGAATTGCTATGAGTTGCTCCTCCTGCAACTATATGATGAATTGCTATGAGCTGCTCCTGTGCTGCTATATGATGAATTGCTATGAGCTGCTGCTGGTATATGATGAATTGCAGACTGCTGCTGCTGTATGATGAGTTGCTATGAGTTGCTGCTGCTATATGATGCTTTCAAGTGGTGCTGCTATACGATAATAACCAGCCACTTGGACCATCGAATTTCAATAAATAATTGTTCTTCATTTAAATGTGGGTCATTCGTTCTTCGCTTAAATTAGGCAATGGGATCTCTATGGAAAACATTAACCAAAGTAGATTGTGCCAAGTAGATGGTATCTTTGTATTTGCATTTTGATCAAATAGTTATGGTCTGTTTTCCTATCATATTAATTACTGCATTGGGTTCAATTTGTGATGTTTGCAAGTCAAATTAATTTCCATATGGGCAGCAAAATGAAAAAAATATAATGCAATCTAGACTTTCCACTGATCATACCAAAGATAAGCTGAAAACGCAATGAAAAGAACTGGTTGGCTTATTACATGGAACTTATATTCACAGGTGCTTATTTTCTTAGGATAACTCATAATAACTGTCCCTAAGAAACTTGGCTAATAGAACTGGCATACAAATAACATGTCACGATGATTGCAATGGAGGAGTGACGTACCATAGCACACTGTATAGGCTCACCGCTGCATCTCCTTTTTTTGCGATGTTCCATGAAATTGCCACATACATCTTGTACTTTTTCATTTTTTTAACCCTATCTGCAAGTTGACACGGCTAATTTCAGACATCTCTACATGATACTACATTGCATATCCCTTGCGCATATTTAAACCACCAATTAATGATTGTGTGCGTACCATAAACTAGCCATGACTCTGTATGCTGGACTAGCAGGCACTCTAAGGGAGCCTAATGTAGTGCACTGGAATTCCTACATGCCACCTACGATTTTGTGTAATGTACTGCCCATGTTCCTAAATATATGTCTTTGTAGATATTCCAGGATGGACCACATACAGATGTATATAGATGCATTTTCGGGTGTAGATTCACTCATTTTGCTCCGTATGTAGCCTATAGTGGAATCTCTAGAAAGACTTATATTTAGGAATGGAGGTACGAGGTAGTATCATGTATGACATCTACATATCTAATTTAGCAGCCAGTAGTAGAAATCATTGTCTGCACAAAGGGATTACTGGTCGAAAATCCTAGCAAAGTACGTTGGCAGGCACAGAACAATACAAGAGAGAGAGACGCGCTTACAAGATCATAGCAATGCCTCAGTCCAGGATGTTGGTTCGCCAAGCTGTTAGATCCAGAAGAAACATAGTCCTTGTAGTTTTTGCCAGCTACATAACAGGTAACAGCGACCGGTTAGTATATTTGAAGTACATCGGGCAGGTGATGTTGGGTGGGTTTAAAGGTGACAAGTACCTAGGCTGTGGCGGGTGCTTGGCATCTCTCCAGACTGTGGGAATCAAGTTAGAAACGTCAAGGGTGATGACGCTGCGCTGGCTGTCGGGGTCCGGTAAGTAGATCTAGAACCGTCGAGTAGGGTGTTTGTGGAGCGGCTCCGGTAGGGTGGACTACGGTGTGGGCGAAGCGGATCTATGGCCGTGGACAAGGGCGTAGGTGAAGCTGCTTCGGTGGTTGGGTTAAGGATGGTGTCGACGATGCGGATCTGCGGCCGTGGACGGGGCGTCAGAAGCTGCTCCGGTGGTTGGGTTAAGGGTGGTGTCGACGATGCGGATCTGCGGCTGTGGATGGGGCGTCAGAAGCTGCTCCGGTAGGTTGGATGAGGGTGCGAGGAAGCGGATCTGAGGCTGTGGACTTGTGAGTTGGCAAAGCGGCCCCGGTAGGGTTGAGAATGGTATAGGCGAAGCTACTCCGGTAGGGTTGAGGAAGGTGTCGGCGAAGCGGCTCCGGTAGGGTTGAGGAAGGTGTCGGCGAAGAGGATCAGAGGCCATCGACGGGGGCATCCGTGGGGCGGCTCCGGGGGGTGTGGACGAAGCGTCTCCGGTGGGGAGTACGAATGAGCCGCTGCAGATGCGCGGCGGTTGACGAGAGTACCGGCGAAGCAGATCCGGCGTCGGGGACAAGGCCGGCACTGAATGGGCTGTGGTATAGTGGTGGATGAGCAGTCTACTTGTTTCTAGGGGAGGTGGGAGGGGTAGATGCGGCCGCAGAAGCAGATCCCGCGAGGTGGACGCCACTAGCAGTGAATGGGCTATGGTACGCCGGTGGATGAGCAGTCTAGGGTTTCGAGAGGGGAGGGGATCAAGGGCGATGAAGTACGGATGGCGTGCCGTGTAGTTAGTCGTTTTTGCGGGAGGGGGAGAGGAAATGGGGGTGCCGTGTAGTGGGGGAACCGGAAGTTACCAAAGCAGCCCCGACCTATCATGTAGATGAGGGCGGTATTGTAACTGTTGGTCTCCGTGCACCAAGGACAAAAGGGGGATTTCGCATGCTAAAGACTAAGGTGGCGGAAATTTTAGAAGGAGGCGGGAGATTTTGCCGCCCGTGGGATCGTTCGTATCCAGTTTCAACTAATTTTGGACCGTGCTAGCGGGAAGGTCATGCTAGACTGTGTACACGGGGCACGCGTCAGTAGTTAATAACTGGTGTGAAGTCCACCCCAGAAAAAAGACAATAACTCGGGATGATGCGCCGATAACTTGGACGTTCACACGGGGGCGGCCAATCGTATGGGTGTAGTGGCGCGTTCACAAAAAAGGGATCAAACGCTCAGCCTATGTATTTCTCGTGTAAATAGATAATTTAGAGCCATTGGTTATTTACTTTAAACATAATGCATTGACATGTTAGTGTAGAGGCGCACAAAAAGAAATGGATATTGTAGTCAGCTACTTAAAAGTGTTACCTCATATGATTACATAGTCTCCATTTCATAAATTGTGTACCTGTTGAATTCATATATGAATATTACATATATTACTTCAAAATAGAAACTTAAATCATCCAAGACTAATGAATTGGAATGCAAGAGTAACAATGGTGCATGTTCATGATAGCTACATTGGTTGTTTGAAGAAACATCAATGTAACTTTGGCATGCACAACTAAAAAGGCTTATTTAAATAGAAAAAAATGTGATATGTGAGTGTCCAATCTTTATAGCGTTGAATCGATATTGTACCTTTGGCCACGATACAAAGTAGATATTGACTTATGTTCAAGCGATGCACGTCCACGATCGCTAGATAGTGATACGCCAATGAATTGTGCAATCTCTCTCACACGCATACATATATCATTTCCCTGTGGGCATCGGAATCACACACGTGCACTTCATTTATTTCTCTCCCTCCTTTAGGGTTAAATTCGTCTTTCTACCCCGTCCTACAAGTCTCTCACACAGAAACACACACGCTCTCTATGTCTAACATGCGCACCCCTTTAATTCCGCCCACCCACATCCACTAATGTCTCTCACACATATGCTATCTACCTATCCCTTAATATAGCTAGATATGTGTCACACAAACTCCTTCTCCCTACTAGCAAGATGCCCATGCGTTGCACGGAACATCAAGATGCATTTGTATGAGAAGTTTATCTTGTGGGAGAAAAGGATGAACGAGGGAATGCCTTATTTGCAAATGCGGAGAGGGGTGTGGGTATCTTTTTGCAAAATTGCCATAGTTTCCTTCCTGTCCGTCGGATATAAATCGGATGGCCTATATTGTAGGATGGCAGGAACACCATCATCACCAACTCTGTTTTTTATAAGAGTAGAGATATGTGAGTGTCACTGCCCCCCCCCCCACACACACACCCACACTTCCCAACACCGAAGGAGTAGGGTGACACCTCGATCTTGATACTAATCTATCGACTGGCTTCTCTCTCAAACATACACACACACACACTACCAGGCACCGAAGGAGTAGGGTGGCACATCGATCTTGATAATAATCTATCTACTCCTCTTTCACACACACACACACACTCGCTAGTTGTGCCTCTGTGTCTACCGCACACACTCTCAATACGTCTT
>NC_041392.1:81895815-81903315 GCF_002162155.2 Triticum dicoccoides
GCAGAAGGGTGACAACTCGATCTGATCATAATCTGTCAATTGGTTTCTCTCTCAAACATTGTGTCTCGGTGCCTCGCTTGGTAGCCCCCTCGATATGTAGACTTCTCGCGCGCGCACAGCTGTAGTGACGATGACGCTGAACCCAGTGTGCCTTGTTTTTACTGGCCTCATGTGATAGTTTTCACCCTGTTTTCTGTTAATTAACAAGGCAACCTTTTATTTGTTACTACCAGTGAATCTGAAGTCATTCGGGGCAGACTAAAATATATCACTTCAACCCAATTATCGCACCAACTATTTTAAAAGAAATTAGCTAGCTGCCCGTGCATTGCACGGAACATCAAGATGCTTTTGTATGAGTAGTTTATCTTGTGATAGAAAAGGTTGAACAAGGGAAGGCCTTATTTGCGAACGTGGAGAGACGTGTGGGTATATTTTTGCAAAATTGCCATAGTTTCTTTCCTATCCGTTAGATATAAATCCGATGGCCTATATTGCAGGATGGCACGCACACCATCATCACCAACTCTTTTTCTACTCCCTCCGTCCGAAAATGCTAGTCATCAAAATGGATAAAAAGAGATGTATCTAAAACTAAAATACGTCTGGATACATTTCCTTTTATCCATTTTGATGACAAGTATTTCCGGACGGAGGGAGTATTTGTCTTTTTAGAGATTTCAACAAGTGACTATAACCGGACCTTACCAACATACACAAAAAAGTAGTCCATAATTTTGATGTTACCCTCTTTTCTTGGCGGTGCAGTGCCATCTGGATACCTCATAAATAAATCAAGGACAAATCTGACCCCTTCCTGAAAACACATACGGAGCAAAATGAGTGAATCTGCACTCTAAAATATGTCTACATACACATCCGTATGTGGTAGTCCATTTGAAATCTGAAAAAGACAAATATTTAGGAACGAATGGAGTATATATAAGAGTAGACATGGAGATATATCTCCAGCATGGTCTACAACAAAAATGTGCTGGGCTGGTTAGCGCCGGATGCTCGCAACGCGATGACATGAGTTCGTATTCTGTCTTTTAACTTTATATTTTTATATTATATATTACTCTACTTATTTGATATATACTTCTTTCGCCACTGTACTGACAGTGGAACCCACAGAGTACTTAGAATACAAGATTAAGGATGGACTTGTTTCTTTTTAACTTTCTGTACGAAGCTGTAGCCACCCTGCAAGTCACGTGCACACTGTGCATGCAATTAACTTTTTATAGAGGGACAATCATACAGGCAATTAGCTCAAATGGATTGCATGTCACTCTATTATTTCCAGCATAAAGAGCATCTCCAACGGCAGCCGGCAAATTTCCTCCCGCTTCCTTAAGCGGAGGACGACATCAAACGCCAGCGGCATACATTTTTACACTCTAACCAACCAGATGAAATTCGTGCAAACACGGGCTGATTTCATATAAGCATGAAGGATTTCGTATAAAAAAGTCGGATCTTCATATAAACATCATGGATTTCATTACATTTACATGAACTAAGAGGTGCCAATCCGGCTCTCTTGTATAATTAATACTCCCTCCGTCCGGAAATACTTGTCCTAGAAATGGATGTATCTAGACTTATTTTAGTTATAGATACATACAATTTATCCATTCTTAGAACAAAAATTCCCCGCCAGCTGGAGAAGGAGTACATAATCTAAATGGCCGCCTGCGGATCCCTTTGTCTTCCTCATGTCCATCAGACACTTGCGGCGTCGACGAAGGTCCTCGGAAGAGACGAAGCAGCAAAGAAACCACCTGAATCTGCGGTCGTCGCCTCGGCGGTGGCCTTCATGGGTCCCAAGTGGCGGCGGGCTCCCGTGTTCTACTTCTCCTCGATGATGGCGGCGGACACGGAGAAGCTGGCCACCGACTCGTCGCTCTCCACGCACCCGGCTTCTGTCTCTGCCTGCATGGCGCTGCAGCAGGCACGGGAGGCGCGCCCACAGACGCGGGAGGCGCGGCAACCGCAGACACTGGTGGCGCGGTACGACGCGGCAGCGATGGCACCCGTACCGGCGTGCTCGCCGCCGTGCCGGCATGGAGCAACTCGCCACTCGTCAACGAGCTGAACTGGAGCGGCGAGTTGCTGAACGACGCGCCTGCTTGGGGCGACAACTGGCTCCGTCGGGCCAAGCGAGGTTGGTGAAGCACCGAGCGGCCTCGCTCGTATCCGGAGGGCTCGGCGGGCCACCCAGCCGGGTAATATGCCGGAGAACGGCTCATCGGAAGCCATCGGAGGAGTGGAGAAAATGGTGAAGGAGGAGATGGGGGAGCGACGGAGGGGTGCGATTCTTACCCGCTGTCTGCCTGGCCTCGTGTAAATAGAGGGCGGACGGTAGGAGCTTGGCCGGCGTCTGGCCTCATTTAAACTGAGGTCGGACGGGAGGAGCTCAGCCGGTGTTGCATTTAATTCCGGTCCGCTCATGAACGGACGTGTGTCCGGAGTAGGATTCTCGGTTTGCATCCGGGCGTGCAGCAGGCGGCGCAGTACTATTCGATTTGACAGCAGTAATGAGCCGTCAAATCACAAAGGCCCTCGCCTCTTGTGAAACCAACCGAGCTAGACTGCCCCGCCCTCTAGCCTTTTAAAAAATGTATATACTCCACTTTTGTACAGTGTAGTATCGATGGATTGCGCCATGGAGCAAAACTTGAAATTAAAAAAAAGGTGGTACATATAGAGAGCGCTCGTCGCCAAATTATGCATATAGTACTATTAAAAAGGCTTGTCACAATAATGGTGTCCAGCACAAGTGCACAACCCACCCCTCAAATAAAACTAAGCACCCTGGAATTCTTTGGCAAAACTAAGCACCCTGAAATTCTTTGACAACTAAACTGCTGGCTATATGATGTTGGCCATATATATTGTACGTATATAATGTGAAGAAACGAGTGGTAGTACTGTACCAACTAAAAGATGAAATGTAAGAAATACTTGTATGTACGTACTGAAGAGTTAAAGTAACAAGAAGAAACATAACATAGTTCTGCGGGGGGCTCAGCACAACACACCCCTCAAATTAAATTAAGCACACCTGAAATTAAACTTTGCAAATATTCCGGTAGACACTGCATTAGAACCACCATGAGAAACGACACTGCCACCTTACTCGGAGTCCTCATCCATGTCCTCGACTTCGTCCTTGTCCCTCTTCCTCTTGGCCGATAATTCTTTGCTTGAACCGCACACTTGGCTTTTGCTCTTCATCCAACCCTTGTAGATATTGAAGCAAAGGTAGCAATCCATTGCAGCATACTGGATGTGGTCTATATCTAGTACATTCCGCAGCCATGCATGACGATGAAACGTGTATGGCGGTTTCACCAGTTTACCGTACGAAGGATGAACCATGGCTCCTGCCAGGGTCAGCATTGAAGGCTGACAAGAGGGCACCAGCCGATTCTGCTGGAGGTCGAAGGGGGTGCCTACAACGAGGCCTATCCGACCCAGGATTTCTTTGTCGTTACCAAAGTCTACAGTAACGAATTTGACTAGGTTGCTCCCGAGGAAGTCCTTAAAATCCTGGCACTCAACGTCGGCATGGCATATGTGGTAGATCAAGCATAAGTCATGTACGCAAACCTGGATCACGGCGGGCTTCTTCCTCTCTTCGTCCTTTAGATCCTTCTCTCGTCCCAGGACTATGGTGTACTCAACATCTAGCCCAGCGACCCACTCATCATCTGAGTTTTCGAACATGCGTCTGAAGCGAGAAAGGCATCCTTTCACCGTTGCGGAAGAACGGGTGTAGATGACGTCAAACTCATCACCGGTGATGGTTCTAACCTTGTACTCACCGCCGATCCTGGAGATTTGGGACGCCATGGATTTGGGAGGAGGGTTAGGATTAGTGGAACTGTCATAATGTGAATGGACAGGACGACTAGGAGCGAACCGTCGTAGTATTGAAGGACGTGCGGGGACGAGTAGGAGTGAACTGCCAGTGTGCGAACGGCAGGGTAGTGGCTTTCCATTCTCCCATGATACGGGCTTCCGAGAGCCCTTGGATCTGAGATCGAATGGTTGCATGGCGTGATTCTAGACCTATGGGTGAATATCCTATCCTGGAGGGTTATTCTACAAATTTTCAGCAACTTAGCATGCGACCGTTTGATCTCAGATCCAAGGGCTGCCAGCAGCCCGTATCGTGGTCGCGCCTACCACGACCGTCGCGTCACTCAAGCGGTCGCGCCCTTGGAGATTTAACATGGTGCGTTAGGCTATCTGATGTTTGGCATGTTATACATAGTCATCACTTAGTCACTCATACTACAACAAGGTTGGCTATAAGTGTATTTTTTTACTCCTCTCTATCTCTTTCTTTGTACTCCCTCCGTCCCATAATATAAGAACGTTTTTGACACTAGTGTAGTGCCAAAAACGTTCTTATATTATGGGACACAGGGAGTACTACTATTTATTGCATTTGCCAAGGAGTGACCTCTTCCAATGAAATGGTGTTGCTAAGTTTGCTTCATTTAATTAGTTATAGACTCAAAATTGTCTTTTCACCTAGGTACACGCGCTCAGCACCGTTTCTTCCTTGGGTCACCAAACTAGTCTCTCTCTTCTTGAATAACTTGCCTCATCAGACTTTATGCCTATGTGGCAAGCTTAAGCACCTGTAGGAGCAAGTAAAAGTAAGTACAATAGTGCGCTTTACATGGCATTTTTGCATATGTGGAGGAAATAGAGGCAAGGAAAAAGTGGAGAAGTGGGCTCTCATGCAAGAGCCGGCCTCTACTACATGGTGGAGCATTGGGAGAGGCACCTGTATGGAGGTGGTCAGGAATCTGGGAGACTCATGCCGGTCGTAGCGCCGCAGTTAAAATGATAATGGCAAGTCAAATCATGGGGCCCCACCTATCCAGCAGTAACTCGCTGTCAAATCACACAGCCCTACGTTTGCAGCAGCCTACTCCCTCGTCTTCTCACGTCTCTGTCGAAGCGACTAAAGCGCTATGTTACAGTAACATATTATGTTACCACAAGCACCTCTTTCCTCATTAAATAGTTGCCACATAAGCAAATTGTCTTGGGATGTGTTAAGTTACTACCTAAGTTACTCCCACTATGGCTAGCCTAAGAAACAACGTGAGAGTTAATGCACCATGCCTATGTGTTTACTATTTGGTTTTCGTAAGATGACTTAATACTCACCTAGACGAAGGGAGTATTCAATTTGAAAGCGGGCGGCGCAGTTCCCGATATGGCTTTAATGCAGACGAGGGAGGAAGTAGCCGTTCCCGATATGTTGAACGGCCAATGCATCCTCCTCAATTAATGCATGAGGGAAGTCATGGGAGGAGGTCCGAGAAAAGAGGCTGCACGATGTGAATGCAGCGCAGTTTGCCCTCATTGCCCTCATATAAAGGCGCCCCTCCATTCCAATGCATCTACCACATCGTACGCACCTAAGCATTTGCCTAAGCACCTACACTAAGCGCAAAAGAGCTCACTCCAGACCCATGGCGGCGATGCGCGTGAGCGGCCAGCGGCTGCGCCAGATGGTCCACAACGCCGGCCTGCGGCATGGCACCGAGGATCGTCTCCAGACGGTGTTGGAGACCGGCTGGTGGATGGCCGCCGTCGACGCCAACTACGACTCTCAGTTGGACTAGATGATCGTTGACACCAGCAACAAGTTCACCGTCATCAAGAAGCTCGCGGATGACATCCCCGTACTCCTCCAGCACGCGCGCCCGGGCTCCTCATTCCCTGCCACCCTAATCGGCCTCCATGGCCGGAACCTCTTTCAAGCACTGGTGGCCCTGCGACTGCCCGCCGACGCCACAAAGAATGTCCACCTGGAGGTCGCGCTCGCCGCGAGGCGCCTCGCCCTGCAAGAATTCATCGACCTACACATCCACGTGTACAAGCAAATCGTGTACATAGGTATCTACAATGCCAGTGAGGACGCTACGAGGTTGGCCTTCCTCAACCGGCTGGAAGCCTTGAATACCTTTGCTGAGAAGCACCTCGACCTCGCCACAAAAGCCGCCGCTCCTTAGCCGCCGGTCGGTGGCCCGGCGCACTAAGTTGAGGAGGAGGAGGTCGTATGTTCGTGGATCCATCTTTCTTCTTGCCTTCTGTAACCACCACTGCGATCACATCATCGTGGCCTTCATTCTTATTGTGATGTTGCATTCTCGTTCCACTCAATACCGACATGTGCGATCCCTTTGCTTAATTATATGCATCACTGTAACTAGTACTCGATCCGTCAATTTATAAGGTGTGCTTACCTTTTCCATCAACTTCGTGCAACGCGCGGGCGTCTTGCTAGAAACACTAGAATATGTCTATATAATCCGTATGTGATAGTCCATTTGAAATCTCAAAAAAGACAAATATTTAGGTACGGAGGGAGTAATATATTAGGAGGATATCATGCACACAAAGGCAGAGGAGCGGTGGGGCCGAGAGGGATGAGGGGCACATCAGGGGGATGAGGATCCCCTGACGCGAACAATCCTACCATTCTGTCACTGACATGTGGGACCCATAAGCGTGGGTCCCACCTATCAGCAAAGGAAAGGCAGGGCAAGGCAGTGATAACGACGTCAGAGGATCCATGTCCACGTCGGGGGACGTCATGCCGTGGGTTGGAGCGGCGTCGTGGGAATCGCGTATGGGTGTGGCAGTGGTAGAAACAAGAAACGTGATGGTTGCTGTGGTTCAACTTCCATGGACAAGATGTCATGTCTGCTGAGACATGTATATCAAAACTAGAGTGTTTATATTTCAAGCACGTGAACAAGTATTATTCTACTACTTTGGATCGATTGCAACGCATGGCCCAGCACATTGGTAGTAGTAGTGTCCATCTCTATCTCTAGAGGCCTTCCCTCGTTCATCCTTTTCTCTCACAAGATAAACTACTCATACAAATGCATCTTGATGTTCCATGGAACACACGAGGATGTTTCCTTGGGGGTCTCTCCAGCGCGGCGTGGCCGTAGTTGCAAGTTGACGCCCCTTGAGATGCCGACGTTGAGGGGCACTCGGATTTCCTCTGATGAGCAGGTAAGATGAGTTTGATCACGTAGTAAATGCATTCTAAAGACTACTTCCGTGTCCATTTCCTAATTCTCCCCCTGCTCACTATTTCACAGGTTAGGCACGGTGCGCGTGGAGATTGGCTTGCATATGTACGGGAGGGTACCAACATCAATTTGCACCACATTTACAACGGTGACACTGTTCCCGTAGAACCTTTGTCCAACATTGGGATCAGCCATGCAACGGGCCACCGCATGAATTGGTACGATGGAACCACGGTGAGATTGAATAAGAAAGCATGAACCTTGCACATGGCGGTCAAAGGCGGACCATGCTGTCTGCGGCCGATTTGTTGCCATACGAGTAGGAAGACGTTGTGCTCCTTTCTAACCGCATCTTCGCGGTGACAAACCAGGGGACTTATTCTGTATGGGACACATCCTGCGATATACTCCCTCTTTC
>NC_041392.1:81904548-81913104 GCF_002162155.2 Triticum dicoccoides
TTCTCATTCTCTGTGGGAGACGGCTTCACAACAAGCTCTTTGGACCTTGCAGCTATCTCGAAACTCACACGGGCATCGAGGGCAGCATATTTTATCCGCTCGTACGTCAAGGGATAATTCTCCCATCTAGACGACCTTAATGCCACCGTCTCGTCACCCTTCTAAAGATTTGTACCGAGCACAAAATTTGCTACGTCGAATAGGGATGGTGTCTGTTTATCACAAACTTCTACAGGAATTTTGATTCTGGTTTGTAGGTTAGCGATGCTTTTCAAATCAAGGTTGTACGGCTCCAGCTTCTGTTTGTCCCCTTCAATGGCTGCCCCACAGTAGTATATGTCCTCCCGAGACAAGAAATCGTGAAGCTCACTTGGTATGGAGGGCGAGTGTATGATGTGGTACACCAAAACATCATCTTCGAGGCACAGCTGAAGGACGGTGGCGCGCTGGATCTTCCCAGGGGCACGCTCCGTGTACTCTGCGTCGAGACCGATGAACCTCGTGTCTACCTTTTCGAGGGAGTTGGATACATTGTTGATCCTCTGCCGAACAACCCTTGGGTGGACGGTGACGGTGGCAACTATGCGCATCGAGCCTTCGACGAGGACATGTTGGACGCTAAAAACCTGCATCTCGATCTCTTTCGCCATTTGTAACCGCTGGAACGGAGGGCTATGGTTTGGAGAATTAGGATTAGATGGCTAGTCTAACTGAAGTAGTAGATGATTACTTAAAGAGGTTAAAACAATGTGAATGCAGTGGGGTTTGGATGCAAATGAAGATGAAGGGGAGGTGAAGAAGCCGAGGAGAATCGGTTCCCGATGGAGAAGGAGTAAATGGGAGAAATGGCGTGTAGGCAGTTGATTAGACGGCTAGGTAGACTACACGAAAGGGCTATGCAAACTGTTCGTGTACGTGCCCATCCTTCCTGATAGGTGGGACCTATGCAAACAGATAAAAAAATGTGTCGTAGTTTTTTTTTTGAGCGCGTGAGTGGGAGACACAACATTCTCTGGTTAAGGAATACTCCCTCCGTTTAGGTGAGTATAAGTCACCTCATGAAAATCAGGTTTTCCCAAAACCCTTAGGCGTGGAGCATTAACTTCCTGCTCGATCCCCTCCCAGCCTCGTTAGCCAGCGTTCTCTTCCTCTGCTGTCGCGTTCTACCTTTCCATTTTTCCTCTTCTCAAGTGTGGAACGATCTGCATGCCGTCCTTGATGCACGAGAATGACCACTGCATGCATCGCGGCAGAGCGTTGATTGGGCATGCACGAGAATTTGGTTCTACTCGCAATATGGATGATACCTAAATGATGAAGTGAACAGGCATGCTAGCACGGGAGACCTATTTACGCTATACAATACTGGAGTACTCATGTACCTACTACTACTAGTAGTAGTAGTACAACTGTGGTACACTTGATGGTCAAAATACTATTCATCCGGTCCTCACAGTGAAGTGACAACACCCTGCGCCTGACACTAGTCTAGGCAGCGTGTTCGGGTTACCAAAGTCAGCCTCATCCTGTGCACAGTGCAGTCTGTCACCGCCGTTGTACAGCACATTTGCGCCTCGCCTCGTCTCCCTCTCCGCTCCCATAGCACCACTCCATCTCCATCCCTTCTCCGTCTCCATCTCACTGTGCCCCCGTGTACCGTCGCCTCACTCGCCTCCCCAATACCACTATTCCCTCGCTAGCCACTCCAGCACCGACATCCTTCTCCCCCGTAAATCAAGCCCCCTTCCAAACTCCACCATGGCCGAACACGAACCGCGCAGCATCCATATGAGCCGCGATTGGAGCAATCTCCCCAGTGACATCCTCGACCTCTGTTGTTCGTGTATGGATATGTTGAGTGCCTTGCGGCTGGTTGCATACTCGAGGGACATGCACACGGCCATCGTCGAAGCGAGGCCTAAGCTTTTCAAGTCACCCTGCTTGCTGCTATCTGGTCTTGCGAGATTTGCTCACCATGATACGGAGGCGTGCATGATGCCCCTCGACTTCAATCCGATCTCCAATAGCCGAAACTTCTTTGCAGGTATGTAGTGGGTCGCCGTACATCACTTCCCTCGACATCGATCCGATCACCATCGCCCCAAACTTCTTGGCAGGTATGTATTGGGTCGGTATGAACTCCCACTGGATGACTGCCTTCAGAGAAGACGGTAAAAAGTTGGTGCTCATGAACTTCCAAACCTCCCATGAGATTATCCTTCCTCCGTTGGAATATATAGAGTATTACCATCGCGGTCCAAGTCATCTAGATTACTACGTCAGTTGGACGGACCTTGTTTTGCAGAAGATTGTAATCTGCCAAGTGCCCACACGACATGCGAATTACGCAGACTTCAAGCTAATTGCCTTGTTCGACCGCGGACTCGCCTATCTTTACGCCGGTGCCTTCTTTAGCTGGAGACAACTCGGCTCGCAGTGGATCATCGTCAAAGCTGATACACACTTCTGTGATGCTATTGAACACAATGGCATCATCTACGCGATCGACAAAGCAGATGGCACCACGTATTGCTAGGACGGCGCGTGTAAGTTGTTTCCTCTCATGTTAGTTTCCTCATTTTCATGATGTAGAAACAAGCACCACATTGTTGGTTTCATCTAACCATACATTAGGGAAGTAATTGCGCATATGGAGAACTCTATATTTGGAAGTAGTGAAATCCTGCAATGCTTACCATGTGTACATACCTATATTCGCCCTTCAGCAATCAATGGCTAGAATAATATCCTCACTAAATTTTTGCCCACAGAACACTAGTATATAACAACGCATGGTCTGTTAGTTACCTTGAAGAATTTGTTTGTGAAGACAGAACATGATTACATAACATGCATGACATGGTAGTTTCCTGTGAAGAATCGATTGCGAGATAACATGAGTATAACCATGCATGGCACTTCTATATTTTCGAACCCAGTATACATTTCCCTGTATTTTTCTCCCAGTTCCAACAGGGACATATCAATGATGTTTCTTGCATTATCCTACTCATACTCTGAACAATGCTGATCTTACATTAACAATGCATGTCCTTTTTCATATGATGCAGTGTCCCTACAGTTACTGCCCTTTGTAATCACACCACCTTTGCCAAAAACAAGGAAGCACAACTGGTTCCTCGCTCGATCGGACGACGGCAAAAGACTGATGATCATTCGGACACATGAGCCAGAAAAGTAATATTGCAAAAACCCCAGTGTATACAAGCACCGTGTAATACGTGAGTATCTGGACAGTGGCTGTTACGTCTATGAGCAGGATACCAGCTTGTTGGGGCCTTTAGGATTTTTTAGTTGGAGGCGGGTAAACAGCCTTGGTTCACACTCTCTATTTCTCCGACTCAATTATCTGATTAACCAGGAGATCACCGTTGGCAAGGACCTTGATGGCAGAGAGGCTCTATTTGCTATGGAAAAATGTGTCTACACGGCGAGCCCTAGGAGTTCGAGAGCAAACTCCCCTGATTGTCAACGATACAGCCTGCAGTCAAAAGAAGGTGAGAATGACACAGGCATCCAGATTAACTTTGATCCTTGGATGTCTCAATTACGACAGGCAGTGATGTGGTTCGAGCCTTCAGGTTGATAGGTAATTGGGATGTTGCATCGAAAGCGTGGAGTACTGGTGTCTCCGGATCACTGGTCGCTGAAGCGGGGCTGCAAATTATGATGGTGTTGGATCATCTCTTCGAATGACTTTGTTGTCTTTGCTGCTGGTTCTGGATGGGTAGTTCTTTCTTTTGTTATGCATATTTCTTGTCATTTGGTCATCCTCGTCTATGTCAGTCTTACTATGCAATAGTTGCTTCTGTTTAGAATGTCATTCTCGTCTGGATCATGAGAGTCTGAGCGCTGCAGATGGGTGCGTTTTGGTGGTGTAGCAAGACTTCTTATGAACTATCATGTCTTGTTGTTTATGTTAGTAGTAGTCACTAGTCAGTGTTTGAATGTTGTATATATCGTTGTTTCGAACTGTTTATTGTCTCGAACTACTTGTGGGCTAAATGAGGGCATCACCATTCTCCAGTGTTCAGAGTATATCTCCTTTTTTCAAGTTATATAATTTGAGCTCAGTGTCTTTTCGATGATGTACACTTGTTTGGGCCAGTGAGGTGTCGTTGAATATGGGCCGAGTAGTAACGCAATGCCAAACAGGTCAATTATGACTCTCAGGCCAGGCTCTCAAAAGATCCTGAAAAAAAGGCCGGGCTCTCCAAAAAAGAAAGAATAAGGACTCTTAGGCCGACATGTGGGCGCCACCGGTGTATTCGTGCGCTTGCGCACCGAGAGCATATTGGCGCGTTCTCGAAATTCATGCTACCTTTTCATCCCCAGTCTCCCGCCTCTCCCCCACCTCTGGAATCTCGATTCCTACTCCAGTTCCCCCAAATCCCCCTCCTGTACTCCCTGTACTCAAGCGCACTATCATGTCGCCGGTCAACGCGGATCTCCGAGCCGGATATCCTGAGGTCCGTCCTGCCTTCGGTCGCTGCGTGATGTCGCTCAACAGTGGCATGGCGGCGCTTGATGACCAGTTTGCCGGCAAAGTGCTGATGGTAACCATCAATGGCGACCGGCCTCCCTCTTGCCGGATGACCTTGTCAAAGCTCTTGGCATTGCGCATGGCATCCAAATAAGTGACTTGCTCGTTGAAGTCTGTCCACCACCGGCTGATTTCTTCGTCAGGTTCCGGACAACTTTCGACTGCAGTCGTGTGTTCGAATCTTCCCAGCATTTGTTCTGCGATGGCGCACTGGTGAGCTTTGATCGGTGGCACCCAGGATGGGGCTCGGTGCCCTTTGAGCTTGAGTTTTTAACAAAGCTTACCTTCCACGGCATGCCTCGACGTGCTTGGAGCAGCGAGTCCATGAACGAGCTTATCAACGACCTTGGAGGTGAGCTCGTAAGTATGTTTGTTCCTCCAGACAACTGGGCTCTGACGGTTATGGCATGGATGAAGAAGCCGTCCACCATACCGAAGGTGATTGGTGTTGAGATACCGGTGCAGGAACCGGGGTTGTACTATTCGTCACCACCAAGGCCGCCGCGGACCACGTTAGGGATGTACCTATATCGAGTGTTCGTGCATGTCGAAGAAGTGGTCAATCCATCAATCGAAGTCCTGCCGCCGCCGCTGGTGCTAGGGTCCGTCGATGATGCTCATTACAGGAGTCAACGTCAGACTTTCCCCGTGTTGCTCGAAACGATGGATGGCACAGGGCCTACTCCATCGCGCGGCGGAGGCTACTGCTTCTTTGGGAGAAGAGGCAGGGCTGGCTGCCTGGATGTGCTCTAATTTGAGGTAACAACTGAATCTTGTCAGATACTAGTTAAATCCGAGCTATGGGTGTGAAGCACTGATATGCCAGTACATTTGATTGTGACCTGTTCTAATTTTGTACCTGAACTTTTTTTAGAAAGGGTTGTACGTCAACTTAATGTGCTAGCAGAACTTATTGTGTTGTCTGTCTGTTTTCTTTGCACAACATTCAAGATATTTCCCCGTCATTGATAAAGACGATGAACCGTTATGTACGACTTCGTTGGTTTCAACATAGACCTTCCGGTAGCGATCCACTGCTTCCATCCTGATTGTGCCGCCTGCGTGAAACTTTTGTATGCAAGTTCAGTGTGCTATGATGTTCTATATGATTGTGTCAACTATATAAGTTTTTACTGAGCATCAGCAATGCATATGGCTGAAAGATGTATTTACGAGCATCGGCCGATGGGTCTCTCTCTCTATCTCTCTCTCTCTCTCTCTCTCACACACACACACACACGCACACGCACAAGAGGGACCCGTTGAATTATTTATTTGCTCGTGACAGCTTTTAATTAGGTTCCACTATAATCTAACTTTTTTCTTAAGTTATTAATTGAGCTCAGTGACTTCAAAAAGTTGTACAGAAGCCTTGTTTGGACCTTTCCAGCGTCGCTGAATGTGGGCTGAGTAACCATGTTAGGTTGTACTGTACTACACAGGCCTTTTTTTAGCTATTTTTTTTAAATAATACATTTTTTATTAATTTTCATAAATATTACGCTGGGTAAGTTTTTTTCAAAAATAATAAACCGCCGGCCCGCTGCAGGCCGACTGGGCCTAGTCGGCCCACAGCCGGCCGATTGGATTCCAGTCGGCCTACAGCTGGCCGACTGGCCCTGTTGGCCCACTGTGGGCTGATTGGGTCTTGTCGGCCCACTGTGGGCCGACTAGAGCTAATTGGCTCGTTGTGGGCTAATTGTTTTTGCAAAAGTGTTAATCATGTATTTTAAAATATGTGTATTGTGACCTCCTCCGCTCGCTGTGGGCCCACTCTTGACTAAAAATAAGTTTTAAAAAGTGTTAATCATGTATTTAAAAAATATGTGTATTGCGACCTCCTCCGCTCTCTGTGGGCCCACTATTGACTAAAAAATATATTTTAAAAAGTGTTAATCATGTATTTAAAAATTGTTAAATGTGTGTATAAAAAATGTTCCTTAACTATACAAATTTTTTTAAATATGTGTATAAAAAATAGCTTTTTTCAACATCAGCAATACAACTGGGCTAACAGTTGTACACAATATCCGGGTCAACTTGTTATTCTCCGCCCCGCTGGGCTGCAAACTTTCCTAGGAGGTATGCATTAGGATTAACAAGAAAATGGACTTTAAGAAATAATAAATGAAATGTAATTATAATAACTGGACAATTACTATGCACCAAACACGTAATTAGTTTGAAAATATATTACTTTTGGAATATGAAAATTTTAATTTCATTACTTGTTGCGCGTGCAATATTTCGTTGGATTTTAACGTAATGCAACTTTATTTTGAAATTATATTTAACCTGACTAGAAATTTCGGATAAAAATATTTCGGATCCCATCAAAATGTGGGAATTTTTTTTGAATTCTATTTTGAGCGGTTGTTTGAAATTATTGATCATTGTCCTAGCTAGAAGTTCGACTGTACTTTTAACAAACTGTAAATGGGTTGTAGTAAATTCCATTAGAATTAAAAAATGGGTTGTACATTCTTACAAATCGAAAATGGGCTATATGTTCTCTGCCAAATCCGAGCTATGGGCCTACTAAGTTGACGCGTACCAAGGGCTTTGTCAACTTAGTCAATATAAACAATTCTAGCGGCAGTGATCGTACGATGTCCATCCAACGGCCGTAGTGCTTCTTCATCTCTAGTCTTCTTGCTCCAGCCGCCCAAAGCAGTGCCGGTCGTGTCGCGTGCTCCTGCCTCCCGTGGCCGGCTGTGATGCCACGGAGGCCTCACCGCCACGTACTACTCCCACCGCTGGTCAGGCCATCCCTCTACTCACCCACACCCCCTGTTATTCTGCGGCGACGGCAGCTTCACACTGCAGCCGAACCAGTGAACCCTCGTACTCCTCTCCGCGCGGGCTTCCACTGTTGCGTCTTCCCCGGCTCCACGTCGTCCCCTTCCTAGGCCTCGCCGTCGTCCACTGCCCTGGTGCTCTCGGCGCGGTGTGGTCAACGTGGTCATGGAACGACTTCCATCGGACGTGGACTATACGTGCAGAGGCTGAAAGCTAGGTCCACGGCCACAGCAAGGAAGTGCCTCCTTATTACGTTGAAAATAATGTTTCCTCCACCTGACAGCAGGGACCCACCGGACGGGCCACCGTATTTCGCGAAAAAAACGTTTCCCCCCTGACTGCTGGGACCCACCAGCTACACCTTCGCATGCAAGGAAGTGCGTCTGGGCAAAAAAACGATTCGCCCCCCTGACTGCTGGGACCCACCAGCTACATCTTCGCACGCAAGGAAGTGCGTCCAGGCAAAAAAAACCAAAATGATTCGCCCCCTGACTGTTGGGACCCACCAGCCCCCCGACTGCTGGGACCCACCAGCTACATCTTCGCACGCAAGGAAGTGCGTCCGGGAAAAAAAATGATTCGCCCCCTGACTGCTGGGACCCACCAGCTACATCTTCGCAGGCAAGGAAGTCCTGACAGTCGGGACCCAACTGGTCGAAGCGTACGTAGCGTTGTCAATCTGGTCGCGAACGTGTACGTACATATATACTGGTCGATGTAGAGGCACGCACATGTCGTAGTAGAGGCGCGCACGTGTCGTAGTAGAGGCACGCACGTAGCATGTACACGTCGTACAGCGGCCAGGATGCAAGAAAGAAAATACGGCCACGTATGTGTACATACGGGCGGGGTCTCGAACGCCTACTCGCGCATACGTACGGCGAGGGCTCGTTGACATGGTTGGGTCGGAACGGAGAAACAGTGTCATCGTCGTGTTCATGGGGAGGCAACGAAATGTGTCGTGTTCATCGGGAGGCAACGCGGCTGGGTCGGAACGGAATGCGTGGTCGTGTTCATCGGGAGGGCTTGGACGGAATAGGCGATGGAAACGAGGCCTGGCGTACCGCACAACGGAGGAAACGGACCTCCTACGATCGAAACGGGGGTCTTGTTTATCGGGAGGGGTGTGGCGTACCGCGGAACGGAGGAAACGGACCTCCTACGGTCGAAACGGGGGTCCTGTTGATCGGGAG